>NW_026267205.1:69945-72265 GCF_000697945.3 Frankliniella occidentalis
AGCGGGGACCTTCTCTGCGTGCGGGGGGGCCCAACAGGTGGCTTCAACTTCAACTGGCGCCACAGAGAAAACAAATCCACATTTGGCTCGGCTGAGCGGTGCGGGAAGGAAAGGGGCGGGAAGGGGCGTACCTACCTCTTGTACTTATCTAGCGGGTAATGGCTCCTCGTGCGGCCCGGACATGAACCCGCTGCAGTCGTGCAGATCAAGGCTAATCCGACGCGTAGTGAGAGAGAGAGAGAGAGAGAGAGAGAGAGAGAGAGAGAGAGAGAGAGAGGTGCGAAGGGGAAGGGGAGTGCCTATGCCTAGCGATCTTTGCCTCACATGATGGCATAGGCTGTAGGCAAGCATCCTCTTTCGTCGAGCCAACCTGCGCTCTCGCTCATGAGATCGTCGCGGATGGGCGGCTGAACCAGTAACCCTGCTTTCATGACCAGCACCACCGTTTTTTTTTTCGTAACAATTTCTCCAGCGCGTGCTTTCCACTGCTCTCTCTCTCTCTCTCTCTCTCTCTCTCTCTCTCTCTCTCTCTCTCTCTCTCTCGTGACCGCCGCCGAGCCCTTCCACCGGGGGCACGACGCTGGCCCCACAATTATGATTATTTGGTGAAACAGATGATACCCGATACGGGGGGTCGCCGAGGGTCATTTCATGACTTCATTGCAGCCCGGAGAAAAGTTTCGTACCGGGCGAGCGTTCCCACACCAGGAATAGTAGTATCCTTTTAGGAGTTAGAATAATCTGCAAAGTGCTCTCACAGTTAAATCCAAATGGCACGTAGTGTTGAGTTATCGAAAAGTAATGTCGTTGCAACATCTCGATAGGTGAGATTGTCAAAAGTCAAGCGATAGAACCGCACCGGACATAGACAGCTTTGCCCCTGTCGACTAGAACATAGGAGGGCAATAAATTTAGCATTTTAAATGTAATAATTTCACAGCAGCGGCTCTTTCAGGAGATGCTTTCAACCATTTCGATGTTGCCTGTGTACTCCAAATCTCTTTAAGGTGCCACAGCACCACCACCACCACCGCGCAGTAGATCGACCCCCCCCCCTCCCTGCCCCGCCACACTCAGCTCTCAGCGCGGCCTGGTGTAGGTGTCCCATTTAGATCGTCTGAGATCAGGTCGTCAAAATTTCATCCCGCTCCTGGCGGGCAGGCGCCGCTGGTGAGCCCCTGGTGAGCCCCTGGTGAGCCCCTGGTGAGCCCCTGGTAAGCCCCTGTTGAGCCCCTGGCGAGCCCCTGGTGAGCCCCTGGTGAGCCGATGGCCCTGCCGCGTCGCCCCGACGCTCCCCGCTGCTGACGGTTTGCCACAGCCCCGCGGGGGGGGGGGGGTATCCCCATGCTAGGAGGGCATGGTGATGGCTGAGCTAGGTGACACGTTGGACACACACACACACACACACACACACACACACACACACAGAGACAACATCCCAGGGTAAAAAAAAACCATGACTGTCATGGTCAAATTGAGATTTTGACCATGGGAAGCCAAAATTTTAATCATGGACATTGGCTAGACCATGGTGATCACCTATGCCCATCTCCCCAGCCATGATACTCGCACTCGATTGACCATGGACAACGACACGACCATGGGCAAGTGGGATGTCCACACCATGGTCTACCTTGGCGTGTTCTTTAGCTAGTGTCGTTCAGACATGATTACAGTGCGCTGTCTCTATGGAGCTCGCGACACTAGCGACCAAATCGTCATTGTAAACACGGGCACCGGCACAGGTCATCAACTTTGTGGTTACGTATGCAGCTGCGTCGGTGCTTCTAAGTGTTTTGAAGTTTTCGTTTCAATTTAAAGTTTTGATCTTACCTACGAACGCCAGGTTGTCGCCCGAATGCCAATAGAACGCCGTGGATATTTTTAGAATGTAAGTGACTGTCGTTTTTAACGTTCCTCCTCTTCCCGGCAAAACGACGACTAACTAACCTAAAAACAGATTCATAAATAAATTAGTATTTACATCCTATGGATAGTCGAGGGCAGATTTTAGATGTAGAGAACAATTGTAGATCTGGTGTCGGCATGTCCTCATTACAGCACTAGTAAAAAACACTGTGTGAAATGTTTGGTTAGTTTGGTGATATAGGAAACACTTCAAGTCTAGCCTAGGATCAACACGTTGAAATAATATTTATCAAAAGTATCTAAATTTTACTTTTGGTAGTTCCGAAACCTTTAGATATCGTTGCCGAATCGAACCAGACCAAAATTATTGTCAACTTCCACAATTTAGATTTCTTCACGAAATGTCGTGTTTTAGTTGTGAACTTAGACGTGACATCAGAGGAGGAGAGGG
>NW_026267205.1:77055-77575 GCF_000697945.3 Frankliniella occidentalis
ACATAATTCGCGGAGCGAGCGAACGAGCGATAGCGAGTTCGCGAGGCGACGCGCCTATGATTGACTGAGCTGTCCTTTGTCCGTTACGCACATTCTTCCAGTATGTCTGTCTTTTAGAATATCTGATAGGATCTCTTTTAGGATAGGTGTTAGGATATCTATCTCTGGAATAGCCGCCTTCTTTTAAGATAAACCTGTTACGATGTCTGTCTTTAAGGATGTCTGTTCTTTAGAGTGTCTATCTTTAGGATGTCGGTCTTTTAGGATGTCTGTCTTTTAGGTTTCTGCTTTTTAATATGTCTGTCTTTTAGAGTGTCTGTCTTTAGAATGTCTGTCTTTAAGGATGTCTGTCTTTTAGGTTGCTGCCTTTTAAGATGTCTGTCTTTTAAAGTGTCTGTCTGTCCTTTAGGATGACTGTCTTTTAGGATGTCTGTCTTTTAGGATGTCTGTCTTTTAGGATGTCTGTCTTTTAAGATGTCTGTCTTTGAAGATGTCTGTCTTTTAGGTTGCTGCCTTTTAA
>NW_026267205.1:78230-81738 GCF_000697945.3 Frankliniella occidentalis
TTTAGGATGTCTGTCTTATAGGTTTCTGCCCTTTAAGATGTCTGTCTTTTAGAGTGTCTGTTTTTAGGATGTCTGTCTTTCAGGATGTCTGTCTTTTAAGATGTCGATCTTTTAGGGTGTCTGTCTTTTAAGATGTCTGTTCTTTAGAGTGTCTATCTTTAGGATGTCAGTCTTTTAGGATGTCTGTCTTTTAGGTTTCTGCTTTTTAATCTGTCTGTCTTTTAGAGTGTCTGTCTTTAGAATATCTGTCTTTAAGGATGTCTGTCTTTTAGGTTGCTGCCTTTTAAGATGTCTGTTTTTTAGAGTGTCTGTCTTTAGGATGTCGGTCTATTAGGATGTCATCCTAATGTGTTTTATTATGGATCTTTGTTTTTGTTTGTGGATTTGCCTTTTATTTGCCTTCCTGGCGTTTGTACTGTGACTCTGTTTTCTTTTTAATGTTTAAAAAATGTTCATGTCAAATGCCTTACAGGTTCGGCGGGTACTTTGCGCGTGTACTCAGAAACGGCACTAGGTCAATTTGTGTTTTGAAACCATGTACGAGAACGCACCATGGCAAAAATAAACAGCAATGGCCAGGTTCTGGCCATGCTTTATATAAAACAATTGCACCGTGGACAGACGATTTCATGGGCAAGAAGGCTTTCATGGCCACATCGTTCCATAAATCTATAGACAATAAATGACCATGGCTAGAAAGCACAATGGTTCACGGTCAGAACGTGTCCATGGGAGCAGCTGCTAGCTGGCCATGGAATTGATTTAACGTGGTCAGAGTGTCCACAGAAATTGATTTACATGGCCAGGATTGTGGCCATGGTACGTGTGTGTTCATGGTCAGAGTGCCCACAGAAATTGATTTACATGGACAGGGTTGTGCCCACGGTACGTGTGTGCTCATGGTGACCATGAAAACACACATACCATGGCCACAAACCTGGCCATGTAAATCAATTTCTGTGGACACTCTGACCATGAGCACACGCGTACCATGGCCACAACCCTGCCCATGTAAATCAATTTCTGTGGACACTCTGACCATGAGCACACACGTACCATGGCCACAACCCTGCCCATGTAAATCAATTTCTGTGGACACTCTGACCATGAACACACACGTACCATGGCCACAATCCTGGCCATGTAAATCAATTTCTGTGGACACTCTGACTATGGTAAATCAATTCCATGGCCAGCTAGCAGCCAGCTGCTCCCATGGACACGTTTTGACCATGAATCATTGTGCCTTCTTGCCATGGTCATTTCTTGTCCATATATTTATGAAACGATGTGGTCATGGAAAGTACCGTTGACATTGACATGGATATCGTTTGATCATGGTCCCAGGTGCATGGCTTGTCATGGACCATTTGTATTCATGGACGTGTCCCAATGGTCAAAGGTAGTGGCCATGACTCCACGCCCATGGACACAAACCCTCGCCATGGTGAACGTAGACCATGAACACACAGACCATGAGGAAAACATCCCATGTCCATTATTAATACAGTTGGCCATTGATTAGTTCTGTCATGGTCTTTGTGTTCATTGACAACAGTATCATGTCCAAACGTGTTTTCATGGACGTTCTACATGACAATGGTAATAGTAACCATGGACACATTCATGGACTTAGCTGTGACCATGAAAGCCAACTCTCCTGGTCATCCCTTGCCATGGAGCACATTAGCCATGGCCATGCAATCCATCCACCATATACTCATGGTCAACTGTTGTTTTCATGGTTTACTGGTTCCATAAATGTATGGTCACAAAAATCTATGGTTAAATTTATGCCCATGGCTCATGGACAGCCCCATGGTATTTTTACCCAGGGATGCCACCCTACCCTACGCGCTCCAGTTTATTTTCCTCGGCGACGAGATGAAGGAGAGAAAGGCACGAAAAGAAAGGCGCCGGTGCTTGATTGCACAACCACCGCCACAACCACCGCTACCTGTCGCTGCCGCAGCTCCTCAAGGAGGCCGCCCTGCAGCCCGCCCGGCCCGCCCAGCAGCACTGACAACTCAATGCTTAGTTCGTTAGTGTTCCGCTCGCGGGGAGGGACGGCTGGGGCGGCTACAACACGAGCAAGTACTTCTCTCTACTCCACTACAGTGCGCCGACACACCGCACACGCACACACACAAACACACGCTCACATACACACACACAAATACGCACACATCGCGCGCCCAGCTCGACGCGGTTGGTCCGCTCGCGGTCTGTGCTGCAGATTCAGATTCAGATTCAAGGCGCGCGAAGCGCGCTTTTATTAATTTACTTAGGTAGATTACAGGTGTAAGTGTACATTTTTTGACGTTGGAACAATTTAAATTTTAGCGCCGTCCACTCTTGCGGAGTCTTAACAGCTATGAAAACATTTTACATTAGGTATTTACAGCATAATTAGGTGAGGACAGTGTCGGTGAATATTAATTAACTTAGGAGCCTGTAGGGGAAAAAAATATTATTATACAAAAACCCTACGTAGGTACGTTACATGGGTTAAAACACTAACAATAAATAAATAGAACAAAAAGTATGATACAAGATATACACAATGACATTAATACGGGTGGTGCGCCACATGTGTAGTTTTTACATTTTACATTTTAGGGCCTAAAGTTGCATCTTTGTCCCTCCTCGTTTGTTAGGCGTTGTACAAAACCCTCTCTTTGTACTGGGTATACTCCCGAGAGGGGGCACGGGAAGTGCATTGTAGACACCCTTTTGCCACTCTCAACGTTGTTCAATATGTCTATTTCGCTGCCGAAGTCACAATGTCCTACACAAATGACGTTCATTTTTTTTTTGCTATTTGTATGCGTCTGTATGGTAGTATTAGGGTGAAATCAGACTTCTACCGCTTAAACCTATTATAAGTAACAGTTAGGAATGCGCCCATGCCTATATGTACAAGGAAAATGTGAAAATGTGCCCGGCAAAGCGAAAAATATGATTTCGCTACCCCGAAGTCACAATGTCACTTACATACCAGGTGGCTGATTCACGCCGCGCACTTTTGTACTATGCAACCCGCCCGCACGGCTCCATCCGGGACTGCATACCCATCAGGCGCAGGGGACCGGCTCCAAGCGCCAACGCGTGGCTCCACCACTGATGTTGGAGCCAACGCCCAGGGGCGTTACTAGGGGTTTTTCGCGGTCTCGCGCGAGTTCCCGCGAGTCCACCGGGGGTAACGCGTGAGTCCGCAGGGGTAACTCGCGGTTCCACAGGGGTGACGGTGGGCAGGGGCGTCTCAAAAATACGGCTACAGGAACGGTTTATGCAAAACCCTGGCCTATTATTTATGTTTTTAGGGAGGAATTTTTTTTTCACATAGGTCTATCTTTTTCAGCCAAGACACTTGGGGTACAGATACACGGGTGGGATTTATTTGTCCCACCTGTTTTTTGTCCCACCTATAATCTGTCCCACTCACCACTTTCCCAAAACCCCTCTTTTTATTTGTCCCACCTGCATTTTGTCCCACCTAATAAAAAAA
>NW_026267205.1:81788-83636 GCF_000697945.3 Frankliniella occidentalis
ATTGTATTCCGGCTGCCCGAACCCTGCACGGCCTAGCCCCGTTTGCCCCACTCGCCACGCTGTGCACTCACGAGACGTCGATTGCGGACATATCTGAGAGGGCCGGCACCTGGACAGTCGATTGCGGACATTAAGGGAAAAATATGCGGGAGAAAAGGGAAATTGTCGATTGCGGACATCGTCTGGCGGGTGCGTTGGGTTGCCCACCTCCTCAGGGGCTTGCATGCCCTCACTACGGCGAGGACGTAACGCAATACCGCGGCAGAGTCTATACAGAGCAGCAAGAGCGTATTTTCATAACTGAAAAAGTAAATGTGACAGAACTGGTGATAAACGTCCAGGGGCCATCGTAGGCACGTATAGTGTTTCTATCTTTACAATATAAAAGGCATAGCTCAACTTACAAACCTCACTCAATTTGTGTGCGCCGTCTTTGCTTTTAATGAAAAGGAAGCAAAGCTAACCTAACAAACCAAATTTAATACAGAAATTCAGTAACGACACTGTTCATGCAGCGTTGCCACTTGTACATCATATTTTCCGCTATCACACAGCACAACGCTCCGATATAAGAGCTGCTGTTTTGGTTTGGGGTAGGCCTAGTTTTGTTAATGCATGTTTTCTAGCGTAATAGAAATGCAGTATGTATTTTCTTTGCCTGTTATGTTTGCCGTAGTGGGGAGCCGGTAGTGCGTCCCCGGCATGCAATCGCCGGGGAGGTAGGCAACCCAATGCGCCAATACGGCGATGTCCGCAATCGACAATTTCTCTTTTCCCCGCATAATCCCCCCTTTCTTCCCTCAATGTCCGCAATCGACGGAACCCCGCACTTACTGCTGGCCGGCCGGCCGGCCGGTGATGACCAACTGGCGATGGTCGGGCCAGACAGTACTCAAGTCTTTGCTAAGCGCGCTGCGAGCCTTTGAGGTACACGACTTCAGCTGAATAATTTTGAGGCCGGAACTCGAAATTTGTGGAGCCGAAGGTCCGACCAAAGTGGAAGGGTATTTTCCCTTCTCCACGACCTCGCGCCATTTTGCTCTTCGACGCTTAGATTAGGCGTCGCGACCCTTCAAAGTTCAAAATTTTGCTGAAAGTCGCACAGCTTTCAAACTTTGAAATTCACTAGTCTTGTACCTGGTCTAATGCTCCTCGTATTTTAAAGATTCCAGTGTGTTCGGGATGCTCCCTATGGAACTTCCTGAAAGTAGGTTGGTTAGAGACGTGTTTAAAAGTCAAACACCTAAACTTATGAAAATGAAACAACGAGGGGGGGGGGAGGGTACGCACTAGATTGGACTTAGCTCTTTCTGACTCAGCAAACCTAAAAAGGATTAGAAAAGTTTGCTGCTCTAGGAATTGCGCTCAAGTGGTGCTCTTTCTTCTGGAGCCTCGTGGAAGCCGTCCTCGTCGCGCAGAGAGGCGTGGGGTAGCCTGGGCCAAAATTGGGGTCCAGCTCACGGATTTTTTGGAACGGTGTGAAATTTGAAAGAGCATAAAAATGATGGATTTCGGTGCAAACGCATACGTCCTGCGATGTCGGGAAGTGCTGGCACCTTGTAGTCCCAATTGGAAAGAGCACATCCTAGAGAACACTTGTGGTAAATATCGCTCACCTAGAACCACGCGTCGCCGCCCGAAGGCCTGTAAAGTTAGCGACGCGCGGCGCCGTCGAGCGTCAGTCACCGCAGGTGCGGATTTTTGGGCCAAAACTTTGATCTCGTTCACTTTTGATGTAACCTGAAGTCGTTACATGTAAGAAGAAACCAAGAGTTTTAATTATAGACTATTCCGGCGGGAGCGCGCTCTGGAAACTCGGGTGTGAGACAGTCTAACACCAAATGGTGT
>NW_026267205.1:83686-84866 GCF_000697945.3 Frankliniella occidentalis
AATCTGAGGGAAACGGACGGGCTTTCGAGACAACCCCTTAGCACCGCTTTCTTCTGAGTGCGCGAAATGATGCGGCTCACCCCTTGCAGCATATTTCCTAGTTGCAGAGCAGTTTCGGTGTCTTCCGATACCTTCTAAATTAAAACTAAAACATAAGGATGAGTTTGCTGTGCCTGCAAGCAATGTCCAGTCTCTCAAACTGCTGAAATATTTGGCGTGTAGCCGAGCGACCGATTTTTCATACCGTGCTCGAGCGTCTGCTGGCCCACAACAAGAGCCAGCCAGTCGCCGGTGACACAAGTTTGCATTTAGTGTTTCTTAATTGCTGGACGTCGTTTGTCGAACATATTATTGGATATTATGATGTACCATAACCCCTTCCAACTATAACATTTGATATTTCATCTCAGAGGTAAGTCGATTTCATGTTTGAACGAAAACAATGTCGGAGGTTGCACTCGAGGTTATCCACTGTCGCGTAAAAGGAACAAATTTTAACTTGATCGGCAGTATTGTTGAAGAAAAACTCGTACGGCGCCGGAAAGCCCATGAAACGCGCCTCAGGATAGGATACTTCTTGTTTCGCCGCAAATCACGCGAGTATTATTAAAATGTAAAATAAGCTGCCGAATCCAAAATGGCTGCCTATCTCACATCATCTTATTTTTATAAATTAGAGGATATATTTTGATCAGGCCGAAAGGACAACTATCCTATTCGAAAGCTGGTTTAGTAATCTTGTTAGTTACGCACTCGTTCAACAATGCAATTGATTGGCTTACGTGAAAATGTGTTTTGTTTGCGCTCCGGCGGGGCCTCCGAGTGGTCTGTTGGTTCACTATAATCATATTATCTTGGCCAAATGAAACCGGAGGTGGATTGTAAAGGTACCTCGGTAAAGTTCGAACTCTGCCCTTTCGCGCGATACCACTCATGCGGTTGGTCAAATCATCAAACAGCTTTAAAAAGTGCGGAAATGACATGCGTGTGCTCGACCGGCTGGCGCGCGGCCGGGGACGAGCATGGTGTGCGGCCTGAGCGCTCCGTTTCTACCCCCTGCACTCAGACAGCCGGTAGCAACTCCCTACAGCCCGGCTGACACACTGTCTCGGCCGCGCCGCTGGGCCGGGGTGGCGCCCGCGCGCGCTGCAGCTCTCTTTTCTATTTGTCATATCTCCTG
>NW_026267205.1:88711-91336 GCF_000697945.3 Frankliniella occidentalis
AAAATGTCAAGTAAGTCGGACCCGTGCCTATATCAATCGAATGAGAGGTGAGCCGCACGAAACTATTGAAATGGACTCGGCGACTTCGGCTGTGGGCACAAGGACCAGTCGAAGCGAGCCGAATGGGCTTTCGGAGGTGCGGAGCGGTTGGTTTTCTGCTCAGCGCCAGCCGCCGGCCAGTCGCCTATGCTTGCCATGGTGGCTCGCCGCGAGCCGCGCGCCCGGCCCGGAGAGCCACCGGTGGCTCGAGAGCCGCGCGTTTGAGAGGCCTGGACTATATGCTCTGCAGGACGACAAACGGGACACGCATCGGGGACGCGACAGCCAGCATGTGTGTCACATTATTTGTAGTCTCACAGTATTTGCTCCGCACCCTTCACCAAGGTACAGTAACGACGCCATAAAAATATCGCGAATAATAGGTTTCAATGCGAACTTTACCTTTCCATCGGAAATCATCATGCGTCGAAATTTTTTTACTTGTCCGCGGTGAAACGCACTGTGTCCGAAGTCACCAAAGACATGAGCACCTCAGAAGGGGTGTTGATGCATATGCCTCAAGTTTTTCCAGTGCTGCTAAAGGTTACCCGGAATTCGCACCTCGCCGAGCCAGGGCGGGCGTCACACACACACGTTCCCTCCTGTCAACGGGGCCGAACGAACGAGATATAACACGGTGTCCAGGACACACATTTTCTTTTTAGCAGATGATACATTATACACAACTGAAATTAATAATACTTTACTTAACTATGTATCATTGCTTGTACTCTCATGCGGAGCGCTGAGAGGCACCAGGCATGACGTCATCCAAAAGTGTGTGTAGGGGCGCGCGATGAGGTTCCCGCCGCCCGCCGTGCCCCAGCCAGACGCCTCCTCCCCCCTCCCTTCTACCCCCTCCCTCCGGCAGACTCGGCTCGCCGCTCGGCTCGAGGCGCAGCTCGTGGCTCGGCTCGGACCGTCTCGGCTGAGGAACGCGCGCGGCGCGGTAATTCAAACTCCAACTATGAAGAGACAGAACTAAATGAATTCAGAAACATTATTTTCAAACCATGCCTCTATTGAAAAGTATCACTCGCAAACTGTCTCTATGTCCCTCTTCACACTGACTTAGTCTTAGACCGAGTCTTAGACCCTTCAAAACATACAAAGTATAGGAGACGCAGAACACAACAAAAATCTTTTTATGCATGAATACCTAATTAAATGTGAATTAAGATTTGTAAATTATCTATATACTATTCAAGTAATGCGTAACGCGATCTTCCACTGAAATATTATAGACTGGAATAATTCTTGAATTCGTATCATCTGCTTTCACGATCCGTTCCTGAACGGAACTTTTTTTAGCCAATCGCATTTCACGAAGCAGCGGCCCGACCGCCCGCCGGGGCGCGGACAGGACAGTAGGGCGGCAATTCCAGGCGTGACGTACGGACGTTCGTACGCAAAAAAAAAGGTTGTTTTAATTTTTTGACAGGGTAGACGTTGACCACTATAGTCAACTCTAGATGTTTCTGAAAGTGCTTTTCAAGACCTTTCCGATGGTACCACGTAGACTTCTGTGCGGTGCGCTGTTTTGTTTTTATTGATCGTGGAAGTAGACGTGACGTACGGACAAAAAACGGAAGTGGTTTTCGACATGGCATCACTTAACCCCAAAATTGAGCGAATTGAGATAGGCTAAAAATAAAAGCAGGGCAGCGTCTTGTGGGCAAAGGATCAGGCTAAAAGCCGGCACTTTGCTCGTCATCAAATTCGACTCCGCTTTCCCGCTATAGACAAAAAAGTAGCGTGACGTACGGACACAAAAACTGTGACGTGCGGACGCGTACGAATGCGTTTTTGGCCTACTTTGAACGGTCATATCTCCTAATCGGTTGACAACAAGCGCTCTTCTCAAGTGCAGGCCTGCAGCCAAATCAACCGTCGAGGTGTTCCCAAAGTCAGAACGTTTCTAACATGCTTCGCCTTCCTAGAAATTGGGTTCAAAGTTGGTTAGGCACTGAGAAAAATTGCTCAAATTTGGACTTTTGTGTGTAACGGCAGTTGTCTATTGCTGACTTGAAAAACAGACCAAAGGGTGTCACATACGGCTTGTTCCAATTCATACTCAAAAAAATTAGAGCTTTAACTATTCAATTGACTCGATTAAAAAAAAATTGCCTTTTCACATCCGTTTTTTTCTGGAATTGCCCAGGGTCGTATTGGTTTTCAGGATAACTCTTAGCAGGTGCGCATCCGGTGACCCAGGACCCAGTGGCAGGACCACCGCGAAAACGATCAGCATTTTTGTCCCTCATGTTGTTTTTTTTTTTTCCTTTTTATGTTTAATCGTCATATTTCTTTCCCTTTCCGCGCGGGAGGAAACGTGTCGCCGAGCAACTGAATTTTAGATCGCGGACCCTATAGTGTTTGCCGATGTTCCAGCAAGCACGTTGTGTTGCAGGGACAGGGGGAGGGTGGGGGAAAAGGTCAAGTACTTTCACCGGTCTAACTGCACCCGAATCCTTGAAGATGACATAATGAAATTTTCCTCTTCTTTCAAAAAAATTTCCTTCCCCTCAAATGTTATGGAGCTAAAAGATTTTTCTTTAGTCAAATTTTCCTTTTTAAAAGGGGCAA
>NW_026267205.1:91386-91896 GCF_000697945.3 Frankliniella occidentalis
CCACTGACCGAAAAAGTTTCATTCTGTTTGTGGGTTTGTTTGTTTGTGTGTTTGTCTGTCCGCACGATAACTCGAGAATGGATTGAGATAGCGATTTGGGAATTTAGGGGTCGTTTTGTACCATAAAAAGACAGATCGAGTTCGAAGATGAGCAATCCAGCTCAAAAATTGGCTTTTTAAAAAAATCAAAAACTACAGGTCGCAAAATGAATTTTTATCAAAATATTTTTTTTGGGGTTCCTAAGGGGTAACTTATCAAAGTAGAGCCCTTTGGGCAAAAATTTCGTTTGGCTCTATCTTGTACCGTTTAGGTGCTAGGGGGTATTTCTTGACAAAAATGAGCCGAAAATGATCAAATGGTCGATTTAATCATTTAAAAGACATCATTTCGAAGAATTGTATATACACTCCAATTACTCGGGTGTCAGCGCCGCAGGCCTAGCTATATGTGCGCCAGGCGCGTCGCAGCGTAACAGTGTTTCGTGAGATATCGCGAAGCCTGTTACGCGA
>NW_026267205.1:91946-98088 GCF_000697945.3 Frankliniella occidentalis
CATTTGGTATGAGAAAGTATCACTCCATTTGCTGTGAGGCACAACGAGTCTCACACCATTTGGTGTGAGGCACAACTAGTCTCACACCATTTGGTGTGAGGTATGTTTGCCTCACACCGTTTGGTGTGAGGTATTTTTCCTCGCACCGTTTGGTGTTAGACTGTCTCACACCTGAGTTTCCAGAGCGGAGAAGACTCCGCGGAAGAACAAAAGTTCCCGTGATTCGCCGAGCGGCGTCCCCCACCATCTTCCCGTGGTGGAGGGGGACGCCGCTCGGCCAATAGCGATCCCTTTTGTTCTTACGTGGAGTCTTCTCCGCGCTCCCGCTGGAATAGTCTATTGGTGCCAAAAATGTCACTCTTTCTCGTACTGCGATGCTGGCTTCCGATATCGTCATTCGAGGGATAAGTGATATTTTTGGTTTCAAATGAAAGCTGTTGGTTTCTTCCGATACACGACGACCTTATGTTAGATCAAAAGTGAACAGGATCAAAGTTTTGGCCCACTCTCCATTGAAATACCCTATCGGCGCATAGGGTTGCCTACCTCCCCGTCGATTGCATGCTGGGGACGCACTACCGGCTCCCCACTACGGCGAACATAACAGGTAAAGAAAATACACACTGCATTTCTATTACGCTAGGAAACATGCATTAACAAAACGTTCCCTACCCCAAACCAATACCTGTTTGCATCCTGGGCGAAAATCCACCCGATGAAAAAAGAAGCTGCCCGTCGAGAAAATGTCTCGGTGTTCTGAGCGCTCGGTGCAGCGGAGCAGCGCTAGCGGGGTCAGACCTGCATGTGAGTCACACAAACTGGGCTAAGCCTCGCCAATCTCCCGATGCTGTTTATTTTGCAAGAGAAAGCGGAGAGTGACACTGACATATAAAAAAAAAAATCGTCAATTCTTTGAGACACACATAATGGGAATCGTTTTCGAACTAAAGGGTTATAAATGAAGACTTTCCAGAAGACGTTTTTTTTCCAAAAGAAGTTCAATTCAATTCTTATTTAAATTTCCCGTTCGGACCCGGGTGTAAAATATTTGGTAAATTCCGGACGTTTCCTGACAGGGTATCTACACATACGCACAGCGACAGTGCCGAGGGAGTTATGCGTCCGCATTATTGTGCATTACTGTAGGACGATTGACAATAAGAAGAAAAATGCACGGATTTATAGACCCCCGTCGCCCCCATTCTTACTTTGTTATGTTTCGCGAACGTGAGCGTCTATTTGGTGGCCTGCATACTCTTCTTCTACTGGCACTGCACTGCACACCGCAAAAAAAAAAAAAATACTTCAATCCCATAAGTTACACATGTATCTATGCATTTGCTGTACAAAAGTGTGTACATGTACACACGAAGTCCTATCCCAAACCCATGGGCATTGTAGTGTGTGTAAAATGCGAGGGGTGGACGACTGGGCGGCTCCTGTGTACAGGCCGAAATGTACTCCAGGTGTTCTCCGATTGTACTCCGTGTACTCCGGCTGTTTTTGTCGCAAGTTCTCCGCGTACTCCGACTGTACTCCGGGTGTACTCCGGTGTACTCCGGGTGTACTCCGGTGTACTCCGGGTGTACTCCAGGTGTACTCTGCGCGCTCCGACCGGCAATACTAAGTGATCTCCGACTGTACTCCGTGTGATAAGGTTCACTTCCGAAATGGTCCGCCTCTCGAAAATGCCGGTACTAGTGTAAACCAAGTTATGGTAGCGGTGAACTTGAACCCTATCTCATAGTAGCTCGTTTGAAAGCTTTTTCACGAGGAATCTGGACATACTATCCACTTTCCGATGACATCCGTCTGAAAGGAAATATCAGCAAAAAACTTAAACGTGATCATTAATGATTGCTGATATATCAGCAATCATGCCATGTACACTGATATATCAGCAATCATTAATGATCGCTGATTTTTCAGCATACAATGTGCTGTTGAGTTTTCAGAGTGGGTGAATTGAATATCACTGTAAGCCACAGTGCTGTAGGGTTCATTGTAACTTACTGTGAAATTCACCGCAAGCTTTTAACAGTGCGATTCGACGCCCTCTTGCTGTCGTCTTTTTTCTTTTTCTTCAGGAAGTGGGGTTTATGCGAGCACAAATAAATACATAGTTAGTGTTGTGTGCCCAGGCCGCGGCACCCTGACAACCTAAGCCACGTATCACGTAAGAGGGTCAAGTCCAACACCCTCGTGGCCCGCGGGCCCGCTGCGCGTGGGTGCGCCCGGCGCCGCCGCCCGCCTGGCCGTGAGCCGTGGGGCTGAGTAGTGACGGAGTGACCTAGCAGCGCAGTGCGGGGAATGCGGTGCGGCGCCGACACCTTGCCGACGGTCACTCACATCTCTTAACCAAGTTATCGCGCACTCGGTGAAGGCATAGCTGCCGGGTAATGTTGGACGGAGGTGTCTTTCTCGAAAAGATGGGTTTTTGGTTTGATTTGGGCGCCTCTTGGGTGGCTTGCGGGTGTCCCAGTGTGTTAGTTCAGAGCACACACCCGTACGCTTAGACATGGGGTGAATACACTACGAAGTGTTTTCAGCGACCTGAGAGCACTTGTTTTTGACTTACAGGTCAATTTAAGTGAGGTTGCAGTGCTTTCCCCCTTGTAGGTAGGCAAACACACTTTACCAAGATTACCAACTTTACCGGGTGTTGATTGATTGATTGATTGAATGGTTTATTGTCAACATTAAAAGGACTAGATAGTCCCGCTACAAATGTCGACCTGCTCGAGCAGGTAATTTTTACCTAAGTACAGGGTTTGTAACTTAATCTAGCACAAGAACAGGCATAGAGTAACATGATATAATGGGTTATGGTAGATATATTGCCTCAATTCTTTTTTTGAAGACAGATATTGACTGATCTATATAGTTGTACAGCTTGAGTCTATTCCATAACTTAGCAGCTTGAACTCTAAAAGATTTGTTACATTTTTCGCTGTCGGGTACAGGAATTTGTAGCGTTAAACGGCTCGACCGGGTTGTTCTCACATTGCTGAAGGCAGTAAATTTGAATTCCTGGAACAAGTAGGCCGGGGTTCCGGTGGTGATTATTTTCCAAATTAGGACGGCGGTGTGGTATTCACGCCTTTTTACAATTTTTAGAATGCGCAGCTCATTGTAGATTGGCGTTACATGATCATAAAGTTTAGCTCCACTAATGAATCTTATGCAGGCATTTTGCAGTCTTTGCAATTTGGTATTGTTGCATTCTGACATATCTGAGAAGAGAACAGAACCGTAATCAATGTGAGGGAAAGCTAAGGTATTTATCAATATCCGCCTTGTTTTTGCGGGGATAAAAGAGAAGTTGCGCCGCAGCTGTGCGAGGGCACTAAAGACCTTCTTGGCAACTTGGGCACAGTGATCATTCCAGCTAAGGGTACAATCAAAAATGACGCCAAGGTTTTTGACGAAGGGAGAAAATTTAACGGTACAATTGTTGATGGTGTACTTTTGGGTAGGTCGAGTGCCTTGAACTTAGTCTGGTACCATTTAGTGCCAATAATAATAGCCTGAGATTTTGAAATGTTTAGGACAAGGTTGTGTTTGTTACAGTAGTCGATGACACTTGATACATCCTCAGCCATTTTGACACTTTCCTCGTTAAAGTTGCTTAAGTTGAAAGGGGTGTACAGTTGGACATCGTCAGCAAACATATGGTAAGAACAGTTTCGTATACAGAGTGGCAGGTCAAAAAGATAGATTATAAATAGCAGTGGCCCCAACACGCTACCTTGGGGCACTCCGGTGCTGATTGTAGCCCAGTTGGAGAATAGCACTTCAGAAATAAACACTCTGTGGCTTCGACCGGATAGGTAGGATCTAAACCACTCGGTCGCAGAGCTTGAGAAACCTAAATATTTAAGTTTAGCGATTAACAAATCGTGGTGTACGCAGTCGAATGCTTTGCTGAGGTCAAGCAGTACAAGTAAGTTCATGAAATGTTTGTCCATAGAGGCTCTGAAGTCGTCCACAACCTTCAGAAGAGCTGTTACGGTACTGCGACCTTTTCTGAATCCTGATTGATGTTCAGTAAACAGACTGTGTTCCTCTAGAAATTCAGTCACTTGCTCGTGGACAATTTTCTCGAGGGCTTTCCCAAGTACACATAGTATGCTTACAGGTCTGTAATCTTTACACTCTGAGGGGTTTTTAACTTTAGGAATTGGTATGATATTGGCTTTTTTCCACATGGCGGGAAAGGCAGCGTTTTTCAGGCTGAAATTGAACAGGTATTCGAGTACAGGGATTAGAGAGGGCATGCACAGTTTGATGAAGGCAATGGAGATTGAATCCACTCCTTTTGCATTGGACTTTACGCTGTTGATGGCCTTTGCAATGACATCTGGAGTGGCATACTTATAAAAGAATTTATCATTGATATCGTGAGCAGGGGTGATATACTCGTTAATGCAGGCTAGAGTTAGATCCTGGCTCCTGATTGTAGATACAGAGGCAGGGTGTTGGGTACAGTACCGTACTTTACCGTTACTGTACCTTATTTTACCGGTAACGTTACCGGCCGTTAAATCACTAACAACAACAACCGATCATCGATAACGTGACGTCCGTCATTCGCCGTGACGAATGTACCCGGCTGCCCCGTGCGTGTTCTCATAGCGCCTGACGGGTAGGCAACACATCGCCTGCAGTGCACGCGTGCGCGGCGGGAGGGCCGACCCCGAGTCTCGCAGGCGCCGAGCTCGCCGAATAAATCTGAGAGAGAGCGGAAGCACTTTCTCTGGGTGATCCCGTACGGAGAAGAGCCCCGCCTCGTCCTCCCCCACACCACTCTCCATACTAATGCGATAACGTGCAAGTTGATCAAACGTCAAACAAATTCGTTTCTCCTTAGTCTCTTTCTATTTCTTCTTTTCATCTCTTTTTTCTTGATGTATCATATGCTAAAACCACAAATAAAAATAAAACAATAAATTGTGTCTCCCGGTGGGGAGGGCCGGGGCCAGAGTGTCCGCAGCCCGAGCGGTAAGTGGCCCCCGAGGCCTGCAGCTCGTGGTAATGAACTATCTACTATCTACTATATGGCACGTAGAGAATCGAACGACGTGGAAACGACGCGGTTTCGGCACACGTCATCTTAGATGGCGTACGCAAATTATGACGTATTTTAGACAGTCCATAAGACTGTCTCTACCAGAAGGAAAAAAAACAGCCCCCCCCCCCTTTTTTAGAATCGGGGTAAAGGTGGTAATTTTTTTACAGAACTTAACTCAGTGTTGGAACAAAGGAGAGTTTCTGGGTGGATTAACATTTTTCCTTAATCAATCAAATCTTTTACATAACATTTTTAACAAGCCCTGGGGGAGGTGGGAAAGGCACTCCATCTAAAACACTGAAAAGACCTAATGAGAGTATTTCCCCGTAGCGTACGGGCTTTGTGTTGACGTATCGCTGACTCCACATCAAGGAATTTCGCACTACCAGTACTAAGTAGTCCCCCTTGTTCCACTTCACCTACGACATGTAGGTCCCGTGACAATACCTTCGGCAGTTGCTCTCACTTCTCGGAGGCATCACACGCGGTCGGTTTGGGTCTGGACCGCAGACCATTGACTATTGCCTTGTAGACACGCGGTTGCGTTCGGCGCTGCTAGGCGCAGGCCTGCGTCTGCTGCTGGTGCTGCTGCTGGTGCTGCTGCTGCCCGGCCTCTAGGTCGTCGTTGTTGAAGATCTCTACGATCTCAATGTCCTCCGGCAGCGGCGCCGGCTCGTCCAGGGGGGCGTCCCGCTCGGCGGCCCGGTAGTGCCTCAGGCAGAAGTCCTCTATCCTGGCACAGGCCTCCCGGAGCTGGTCCTCCGGGACGGTGAGCACCAGGCGCACGTACCCGGCCAGGTCGAAGCACTGCGGCAAAAGGGACAGCTTTAGGAACGGCGCTACGCCACGCCACCCGGTTCCTCCCGGCTTCTCCTTGTCCATCTTAACGGGCACCTTCTCTCACTCTCGCTGGATGGATTATGAAGTGATGACGGAAATCTCAAGCGAATTGCCCCCTTTTTTTTAAAAAAAAGAAAAGTTGTTAATTCAGGGGAAACTGCAAGCGGCCCGGCGGCGTCGGGGAGACGTCAGATGTGTTGCCCACCTCGCGGGCGCTGCCTCTGCTGCTGT
>NW_026267205.1:98138-101399 GCF_000697945.3 Frankliniella occidentalis
GCCTCGTTATTGGCGTGGCGTCCAATCACACAGCAGCACCACGCTCGCGCACACTTGCGACACAAACAACACTCTCACCCCTACCACCACCACCACCACCACCTCACCCGACACATCTCTAGTCAAGGCCATTCCACCCCGTTGCATCCCATTTCGATCTCCGCGACAGCATTCTGCAAGATTATATTCGTCTTTCGACGCGTTCGTCTCATTCTACTGCATTTCGTTTCGTGAATAACACTACACACGATATTAGAATTTAGTCACAGGCAATGTTTTCTGAACTTCTTCACATGTTGTAAAGTTTTGCAGAAACAGCGTGTACGTACCGTGGGGGTACATCGGAAGCGGACACGCTGCTGTGTTCGTGGGATTGCTCATGCCCTCTTGATACGCAGAGCAGGCAAACCCACACTTAAATTCCAAGTAAGTTCGATGCCTCCTAACGACAAAGTCCGATGTATTGCGCTCCCGTTACACAAAGTTCGATCTGTTCCGCTCCCGTTACACAAAGTTCGATCTGTTCCGCTCCCGTTACACAAAGTTCGATCTGCTTTCCGTCGCGCTCTTCATCGCGGTCTTTTTATGTTTATATTTTCGCTAATATTGCCGGTAGAAAAAAAGTAAAAGCTGCTCTCTGTTGCTAAAAGATTGAAGAACAACATACTCTAAAGAAAAAATTGAATGCCACGACAACACAACTGCGGAGAGTGGGGCACCTGGAGACAGGGGCACCTGGAGACAGTGGCGATTTCTCGGAATAAGTAGGCTTTAGCGACGGTAGGAGGTGACAAGAAGATGGCAATGGGTGCGTAGACCATTCTCGCAGAAGGTGGTGCTTCTCGTCTAAACGGTGGGGGAGCTGTGTGAGAGTTTAAACTTTTGGTACCCCGAAAATAGCTGAAAGTTAAATTTCTCTTATTTGCTTGACGTTTTATTTTGCCCACTAAATATTTTCTGACACTTGAAGTAAAAATATGTGTCGATTCTGTGGTCTTTGACGTATCGATTGGCTGTGCCGATTTTGTTGTACGAACTTTATGGTAGCGATGCCGACGGTTTTCAATGTGATGTGTCTCGTGGGGCACCTGGAGACAGCACATGTATTTCTTATGGGAACACCTTCCTGGACATCAGAAAGCTGCCAAACCGTGTGTACGGTGTGCCCTACACTCAGCAGCTCACTGCTCAGCGACCCTTTGAGCGAGAACCACCACCTTGCTGTGAGAATGGTCGTCGCACCCGTTGCCATCTTCTCGTCACTTTGTGACGTCATTAAAATTTGAAACACTTCGCAAAATCACCACTGTCTCCAGGTGCCCCGCGGCTGTCTCCAGGTGCCCCGGCCTGGGGCACCTGGAGACAAAGTGCAGAGCTGCACTTAAATTATCACTCTGACGAAACGGATTGAGATATTCTCAAAAACAAAGCGGATTCGTGTAGCACTAAGTTAGGGCTTTCGCCTCGACCAGGGTTCTACAGTCTAACTTTATTTCCTCCCTAGTTACAAGGATAAATATGCCAAAGTGTCTCCAGGTGCCCCACCCTCCCTAGCGCTCTAAACTTGGGTCTCCGGAGAGCGGCCAAAAGCAGATCGAACTTTGTGTAACGGGAGCGGAACAGATCGAACTTTGTGTAACGGGAGCGGAACAGATCGAACTTTGTGTAACGGGAGCGGAACAGATCGGACTTTGTGTAACGGGAGCGAAACAGATCGAACTTTGTGTAACGGGAGCGCAACACATCGGACTTTGTGTAACGGGAGCGAAACAGATCGAACTTTGTGTAACGGGAGCGCAACACATCGGACTTTGTCGTTAGAAGGCATCGCGTGGGTGTTGATGTGTGATTATCTTCGAAAAGCAAGGATTCGAACGGTGGCACCTGATGAGCCAGGCGGTGACCGCGATGTGGTGTACACACTATCGCCGGGGGAGAGAGCGTCGCCGTGGGACCTGCGCGGGGACCTCTCGAGGGACTTTATGGGGCATTACTACAGGTACTGCTCCGCACTGTTATTCATCGAGGTTGAATACTCATCCCGATTCGGCACTTTGGGAGTGTATTCATCCCTCATGTGTGAATATTCATCCCAAAATCTCGCCTCCCCCCCTGGGATGAAAATCGGGCGCCCTGGGCGGGTTTTCGGCGCTCGCCCGGGCGCTGCATACCCGTCCCCTCGGGGATGAAAATCGGGCGCCCCGGGGGATGCTTTCCTCGCTCCCCCGGGCGTGGCATTGCCGGCCCCCTTGGGCTGCCCTGCCCCCTCCCCGTTAAGGTGATATAGAGATATATTACACCTTACTCCCCGTGGGCTGAGAGCCCAGCGCCCCTAGGCGCGGCCGGCCCCGCCGCTGGGGATGAAAATCAAGCCCCCGGGGCGAGCCGCACCCTGTCTCCCCATTTCAAATCTGCCGCCTCCTGCTGTCTCCTCTGCCCGACCCTTCCGGTGCGTCTCGCACACTTGCAAGTGCACACCTACCAAGTTGAACACTTGTAAGTGTGCAAGTCTGTAGTTCTACACTTGCAAGTACACTGTCAAAAAAAAAGTCAGAAATTCACGAAGAATTCGTTCTGAAAACAGTTGCCAGAACTCTCTGTGAAATCACAACTCTTCTTCGTTGTTAACAGTGTATTTAACTCTCAGTTGCACACTTACAAGTGTTGGGCAGTTGGACACTTAGTTTATCAGTGATGTAATGGTGCCCCCCCCCCCCCACACCAGCCTGGGCCAAACAAATTTTTTTTTTTTTGGAACGGCGTGAAATTTGAAAGACCATAGAAAATGACGATTTTTGGTGCAAACGCGAACGTCCTGCGATGTCGGGAAGTGCTCGCACTTCGCGGTCAAAGATTTCGGCCCGATTGGGGGTCCAAATGTGTGGCAGCGCTCGGGCGGCGCTCGAGGCCTGTAAGTTAGCGACGCGCCGCACCGCGCGCGTGCGTGCAACTTGTACTTAATATTTTCCGCTATCACACAGCACAACGCTCCGATATTAGAGCTGCTGTTTTGGTTTGGGGTAGGCCACGTTTTGTTAATGCATGTTTCCTAGCGTAATAGAAATGCAGTGTGTATTTTCTTTGCCCGTTATGTTTGCCGTAGTGGGGAGCCGGTAGTGCGTCCCCGGCATGCAATCGACGGGGAGGTAGGCAACCCTATGCGCCAATAGGGTATTTCAATGGAGCGCTGCCCGGAACTAAGAAGAACAAAACCGGATACAGAGAGCGGTGGTGGGGGCGCGCGCGCGGAGGAGCGGCGGG
>NW_026267205.1:109430-109932 GCF_000697945.3 Frankliniella occidentalis
ACCGGGGTAGGGGGAGGGGGGAGAGACTAAGTGCGCCGCGCGGACTTCTCGTCGAGGAGGGGGAGGAAGGGGAGGGGCAGACAGAGTTATGAGGTAATGAGGGCCAGCCCTGCTGTCTATCACAGATCACTGGACCATGATTCCAACCCCCGCCCCCTCGTCTCTTTTCCTCCAGGTCCGGCACAAGCTGACGCCCTCCGCACCGTACCTGCGGGCACTCTAATGCTGCGCACTCGTCTGTTTACAAATCTTTTCTGCATAGGGCTCGTTGCTCGTTCAAAAACTACGTGCCTATTTCTGAAAGGGGTCGAAGGGGTACAGTCAAGTGCCCTAAATACGGACTAGCGCCCAAAATACGGACACTTTGCTGTTTTCTACTGGTAAAGCCCCTAAATCGAAAACGGGTATCCGGAATATAGATGCCGAGGGTTCGCTGGAAAGGTTAGACCTTCTAGAATCTAGATTTGAAGAAATATTTCCGATATCTTGCATACTGTTCTCT
>NW_026267205.1:115567-117014 GCF_000697945.3 Frankliniella occidentalis
ATAATACAAATAAATAAAATACAGCTTTGTTATTGTCCAAAATTTAGTAAAGGATTACTCCGTTGTCTACCACGATTTGGTGAAATCGTATTTTTTTGTACAGGTTCCGCCTCTTGAAGATCAAAAATATTAACAAAAATGAATACAGCACCCTCGAAAACCCCTAGGGACCACCTTGACTTTTGTGTGAGCTCTTCAGTACAGGTGCCACGATTTATGTCGCGAAATCGGCGATTTCAGACCACTGTGCCCTGCTCGTTGGCGCCGAGCAGGGCTCAACAGGTAGGGCGATTGCGGGGGAGCGCAGGGTGCGGACGGGAGGGGGAGGGGTCGCGACCGCCGAGGCGACCGCCCTGCACAGGACCGACTCAGCACGCGCCGCCAACGCAAAGCCAGAGCGGCCTCTAAATGAACTAACTCTCAATCGTGTTTAGAGGTAAATTGTACTTATAGAGCCGCGACCATTTTACTCATAGAATCATCGGAATGATTTAAAATCAAAAATGTTATGCACATTTATGGCATAGATGTAATTTCATGTACATTACTTTTTCGCGGAGGCAAATTTCTTGGAGGGAAATTAGCATTACGAAAGGATCTAGATGGTTTTCCCCTAGAGGTACGGGAACCGTGCCGGAGGGTGGGAGGCTGGCT
This sequence comes from Frankliniella occidentalis, assembly GCF_000697945.3. Classification (NCBI taxonomy): domain Eukaryota; kingdom Metazoa; phylum Arthropoda; class Insecta; order Thysanoptera; family Thripidae; genus Frankliniella; species Frankliniella occidentalis. The sequence continues at coordinate 116,222 of NW_026267205.1, forward strand.
CACCCGAGCTGGGCGCGTAGCCGTTGTAGTCGAGCGACTCCAGGCTCTCCCTCACGGCCTGCACGGCCTCCTCGGGCGGTCTGAAGTTGCCGAAGATGGTGGGGTCGCCTGTGAACACGAAGAAGAAGAGACATGAGCCGCGAACAGAAGCTGAACCCCGCGGGGAGGAGCTTTGGGAGGCATCGTCCAGTAAGTTTGCGCGTGCTTTCCTTAGACTCGTTCGACAACTTGCAGGAGCTCGGCGCCTGCGAGACTCCGGGTAGGCCACCCCGCAGTGCAGGCATGCGCTGCATGCAAGAGTCTGCCTACCTATCAGGCGCCATGCGACGTCACACGGGCTGAACTTGGAGGTTTCGAATGAAGGACGTACTGTCTGAATGAAGTGCTGCGCTTCAAAATAACAGACCAGCAGCATGTCGTAAAACAATTAAAAGTAAAATTAGTCCCTCTTACGTACCGGGTGTCCGTAAGAATACGCGGCAGCTCGATGGGTTGCCTACGCACTAGGGTGCAGGCGCGGAGGGCGAGGGGGGAGCGGTGGAGGTGCGCACCATCCAGCGAATTCCGGACAGACTATAGAGGTGATGTTTAGGACCAAATTATTTTTCAAAGAATGTGAATAAGAGGGATTACCCACCCCGCTTTTACACGGGGCCCCGCGTGCTTAACTTCGGAGTTCGGATGGGGTCCGGTGTGTCAAAGCCAGCAGCCAGACTGTTAGATCCGACCAACTGTTGACCAGGGTTGTCGCCTACCCGCTTAAACAGGAACGACGGGTACCCAATTTGTTTTG
>NW_026267205.1:117064-119007 GCF_000697945.3 Frankliniella occidentalis
TGAGGAGGCAAAAATTCGTATTTTTTGTGAATAGGCAAAAATTAGTAGGTTTTTTTATTTAAGTATAGGCGAAAGTTAGTACTTCTGTAAGTAGACAAAGGTTAATATTTCTGTGAGTAGGAAAAAATTAGTACCACTGTAAGTATTACTACTGCGCGGCCGGCACTTACGTGCAGCTTGTGGATCGTGTCCTCGAAGAAGGCCTCGGGGGTGTTCCTGAGGATGGCGGGCAGCGCGCCCTGCACCAGCGTGTTGCTGCCGATGATGCGCTGGCTGAGCTTCTGCAGTCCCGCCCGGACCTGTGGGGGGCAGAGAGAGAAGAGAGGGGCCGTGAGAGGGGCGGTCGGGGGAGAGAGACGGAAAATAAGAATTAGTAGCTGCCGAAGCCAATATTCTGAGCTAAGGCCATATTAGCAAACCCATTAGCTACTTTAGCTATCCCTTTTTTTTCCCTTTTCTGCTTTCGTTAGCGCGCCCTCCGCCCACTCCCCGCGACCCTCACCTCGCTGCCCAGCACGCCGTGCCGGTCGTGGATAACGATCCAGCCCATGCGCCAGCCGGGGACCAGGAAGCGCTTGGTGAGGCCGCTGCAGGACAGCACGGGGACGTCCTCGGAGAGCGACCCGAGGCTGTGGTAGCGCTGGCCGGGGAAGACCTGCAACAGGGCGACACGTCAGCTCGACGAGACTCGGGCACCTCCGTCACGGTGCGGCGGGCACCTCCCCGACGGGGCGGAAACCTCCCGACGGGGCGGGCACCTCCCCGACGGGCACCTCCCCGACGGACACCTCCCTGATGGGACGGGCACCTCCCCGGCGGGGCGAGCACCTCCCCGACGGGCACCTCCTCCCGACGGGGCGGGCACCTCCCCGACGGGCACCTCCCCGACGGACACCTCCCTGATGGGACGGGCACCTCCCCGGCGGGGCGAGCACCTCCCCGACGGGCACCTCCCTGACGGGCACCTCCCCGACGGGCACCTCCCCGACGGGGCGGGCGCCACCCTTACCAGGTGCTCGTAGATCTCGTCGCCGATGATCGGCACCCGGTGGCGCGAGGCGATGTCGAGGATGTCGGCGAGGTGCTGGCGCGAGAAGACGGAGCCGCACGGGTTACTGGGGTTGTTGATGACGATGGCCGCGGTGTCCGCGTCCACGGCCGCCTCCAGGTCGGCGAGGTCCACCTCCCACCCGCGGTCCGGCTGGAGAGAGAGAGAGAGAGAGAGAGGATAAAGGAAGGACGTCAATGAAGAGCACTCGAGCACCGTTACGAGCTGCGTCTGGTCGATAAGTGATGACCCACCAGCAGGCGGTAGGCTTTGGTGCGTATGCCGAGGCCCTCGGCCAGGGTGCGGTAGATGGAGAAGCCCGGCCGCGGGACGAGGATGTTCTGGCCCGGGTTCGCCAGCACTGTGATGCAGAGGTCGAGCGAGCACGAACAGCCGCTGCATAAAACAATGTCCTGCAGAGAGCCGAAATGGCAAAATAAATATTCTGAAATGTGTTTAAACCCACTGAGGGTTGTTGCACTACTTCAACGCCACTGGGTGAATACGCCGAATATTTTACTTCTGATTTGAATAGTTTGACTTATGCTTTTCATGTTTGTCGATTTTTGACTCTTTCCTGGCCTTGCCTGACTTTCCACCAGTACCACTCACCTCGGCTGAGACTCGCACCCCGTCCACCGAGCTGTACTGCGCCACCGCCTCCCGGGCCTCGGCGTAACCTGCGCACACGGGGAGGCTCCTGCTTCAGCAACGCCAAGGTGGCTGATCCCAGCTCGGCTCCGCAGCCAAGGTCGGCGTTTGTTAGCTACATGCACTTAGGAACTGACGATCGCGCTACGCTCGTGCGGGCGCGGGAGAGGGGTGGGTTCCGCCACGGCGTGAGCGTAAGTTCTGAGTTTATTATAGGTATTTTGGGGGGGCTTTCTGGTAGGGG
>NW_026267205.1:124202-124551 GCF_000697945.3 Frankliniella occidentalis
TGCGTAGGCAACCCATCGAGCTGCCGCGTATTCTTACGGACACCCGGTACACTATTCCTTTGCTGCAAAGACTATAGGGCAGCGACTTTGTGGACGTGCAAAAGCAGCGATCCATTGTAAGCAATCGACGGGATGCCGAATCGTTATCGAAACGATCAGAATCGATTCCAGGAGAATATCAGCAAGCAAATTGAATTTTCCAATTATTGCCCGATTACGACGTAGGCCTAGGCTTGCGATCACAATTCTCTCCTGTGCCCATACGTTCGTGACGCCATCGTTGGAGCGTGGGCCGACCGGGAGGCGTCATAGAGGACGTCGCGGCCACCCCGGTGCCGCCCCCACCCCC
>NW_026267205.1:129266-130438 GCF_000697945.3 Frankliniella occidentalis
GGCGGGGCGGGGTGTCCCCACGCTTCCCCTAGCGTAACCCGGCCTGCCTCCCCGCTGCTCGTGCTGCTGCCACTGGCTGGGGCGGTCCGCCCCTGCAGGGTAACCCGGCCTCTCGCCGCCGTGCTCGGGCCTCGGCGGGCCTCGGCTCGGGCCGCCGCGCTGCCGGGGAGGGGAGGCGCGTGCCGCGGGCTCGACCTATCATCACCGCACGACGACGGGGCTCACTGTTAAAAGCTTTGTACTCGCTCTCTTAATTCGAATGCGTACACGCGGTACACGTGAAACAAAGTGTACCCGGCACGTGTAGGTGTACCTTAATTTATGTGTTTAACGCTGCTGCTCCCTCGAACTTGTCGTGTTTGTAGGTTTTAACTGTCGTAGTGTATATGGCACGTGGATACTTACGGCAGTATGAACAGTGCAATGCACATGTATACACCCAAACAAACAAGTTCTTAAATCAAGTGAATTCTCTCAAAACAAGTGCATGGCGTATTACGCTTATTACAAGGTATTACCGGGTATTACAGAGTATTACCAGGTATTACAGGGTATTACAGAGTATTACAGAGTATTACAGGGTATTACAGGGTATTACAATGTATTACCGGGCATTGAAAGCCGAGAAAGTCCACACTCAGCCTCCAACAAGAGGTGGGTTGGGTGCGGCGTGCTACAGCGCAGGGAGAGGGCGGGCCGCCGGCTTCTCACCGCTGTTTGGCGGGTTGGCCTACCTGTGCCCCTGACAATTTTCCGCTCCCAGTCACACATGTGAAGCACAGTCGGTAGTTATTTTGTGAAGGTTTTTCAAAGATTTGAGTAAGTTGTGTTAAGCCTCGGTCCTCCCTTTTCGTTGGTTTGGTATGAAACTGCCACCTTCAGTATAACGTGCTGTCTTCTAAAAACGTCAACAGTCTCTAGCGATCGTGTTCGTCTAATTGTTCTACGCGACTTTCAAGTCATTGCTTATCCACCAAAGGTGAGAAGGAATGACATAATTCGAGTGCTGTGATCGTTGTATATTTTCTATTCTAACACTCTCCGCTACAAATAACGTGGGAGTACGTGCAGCAGCCCGTAGTGGCTGAGCGTAAGTCGTTAGTGTGCTAAAATTCTCATACAGTAATGTATGGATGGAAGGCCAGGGCAGCGGGAGGGAAAACGTGGGGGTG
>NW_026267205.1:130544-135385 GCF_000697945.3 Frankliniella occidentalis
ATATTTGAAAATGACCAAAAGTAAAAATGACACTCAAAATCGAAATAGTAAAGTTATTCGCATATTCCATTCAGTATTTTTCATTTTAAATGTTACCAGTTTGAAAGTTTGTTTCTAGTTGTTCCGTTGTCATTTTTTGTTCTCAGTCCCCAGTAATTAGAAGAGGGAGTGTGATGACTTTTGACCTCGACAAATGAATGCTGTTAGCAGATTTAACTTACAATGTATCGAACAACAGTAGAACAAACAAGTATCGTATAACTCTGGGTAAGGCAAACCCTTGTTACAATCAGATGGAGAAATTCTTTTCAATACCCTCACCTGCCTCTTGTTAAAGTGAAATCATATCAAATAATATTCATTTTAATGTGTTAAAACGTCTCCCAGACAGAAAATTTAATCTGTCATTCTTTCATTCATTTTCATCTGATTTCTCCGAGGAGTTTTAATAATAACGAGTCATTGTAGTTTGTTAATTGAAAGTTCTGAAATAAGTCTTATCATAGAATGTAATGTAAATTCTTTCACAATTTTATTTCAGTTAGTTTCATTAGAAATATTATGGCTTTAGACAAATCTAGTCAATGTAAGAGAATCATACATCTCGTTCTCGTTCTGATTTTGAACGGCTTACCCTACACTAAGTTGCGACTGTGGCTCTAATATTGTTCGGTCCCTTCCGAATATATTGCTATTAAGAAAATAAGTTGAGAGTTAAATAAACCTTTTAAGATGTCTTTTTGTAAGATTAAATTACTTCTAGTCATTCTACGAGTGAACACCATTTTTTTGTGTTCCAATGAAAAATTTGAATTTACTAAAAGTTGTCAAATTAAAATTGTAATCCTAGATTTGGATTCCTCTTGCAAAATTAAAACGGAAATGTCTTATGCTCATAGCCTATCAGAGTCGAAACGGCAAAGTTATTGGTCCCCAAACTGACAAAAGTGCCAAAAACCACCAAATTGTCAATTTGAGAGGGAATAACTCTGCCATTTCGATTCCGATCGCCTTCGGGCATAAAACATTTTCGTTTTATTTTGTCAAGAGGAACCTGAAACAATAGTTACCTTTTTACATTTCTCCCAAACCACTACTGTTGACCCGCTCCCAAGCTGGAAAGGGAGTGGGGGAACGGGAGTATAGTAGGAGGGGGGGAGGGGAGGGGTTGCCGTAGCAGGGAAGACCTGCGTACATCAACAGCAGACACTTAAGCTCCTTTCTTTCTCGAAACTTTTTAAGCTTTAGAGGTAGTCCAAAGCCTTATTTGGCAGTATTTTAAAGGTGTGGAACGGGTATTACAGGGTATTACAGGGTATTACAAGGTATTACAAAGTATTACACAGTATTACGGGGTATTACACGGTATTACTGGCATTGTGTACAGGGTATTACGCAAGGTAAAACCCCCTCGAAGTGCATGCACTCAAATTATTCAAGTGCATGAACTTTGTATCAAGAGAGTTCACTTTATTCGAGAACCTGCTTTTTTGGGTGTACCAGGTGGCTGATTCACGCCGCGCACTTTCGTAGTTATACTGTACCGCATGCTTGCGTGCGGGTGGGTTTCCTACTCGCACGGGGCCATAAGGAGCCGTGGGCAGCGAGCATAGGCAAACCCGCCCGCACGCCGAGCCGCACGCAAGCATGCGGTACAGTATAACTACGAAAGTGCGCGGCGTGAATAGCCACCTGGTACATTTAAAAATGCGTTCATGGGGCTGAGCACATCAATTAAAGGACACACACCACTTTAATTAGAGTATTCCATGTTGTACACATTTTAATTGAGAGAGTGGTCTGTGAATCTCACCGTAAGAGTTACGGTGACCCAAGTCGATGTTCATTTAGATGATACTCTGTGCTCCTTTGAGCAAGGCGAGGCGGTAAAAATAAATAATAAATTTAAACATTTTTGAACCAAGTTTTTGCATTTGAATATTTACTCAAAGATCACAATATTAGCTCACTTACAAGGGAAGGTTTTCCGGTGATACACTCAGATTTCAATGGCGCTTCAAAGTGTTGTTGTTTTCATCCCTAGATTATGTTTTGCATTGGTTTTAGCTGCCCGTAGGGAGTTTGAAGGTCGTTTTACGCGAATTTAATTGAAAATTCGCCAAACTTTTTAGCCTGATTATCAACTTTACATGGACGTATCTCAGGAACCGTTTGAGCTACAGCCCCCAGATTTGGAGGGAGATCATAATTTAGCACGTTCTTTAATTGTAGAAAATTTGAACGAAATCGATTACGGTCGCCAAAACGGGTCCGGAGTGGGGGTTGCGACCCTAGGCCACTTTTGGTGAACCCCATTGATTCGGTTCAAATATTTTTCATAGAAAGTACTAATTGAAGGATAATTACCTGCAAAATCTGGGCGCTGTAGCTCAAACGGTTTCGGAGATATGTGCATGCAAAGATGGCAAAAAACCGATGAATTTGGGAAATTTTTGATGAAATTCTTGTTAAATGACCCCCAAACTCCCTACGGGCAGCTAAAACCAGTGCCAATCCTAATCTAGAGGTGCAAACAACTACTCTTTAAAGCGCCTTTGAAATCTGACTGTATCACCGGAAAACCTTCCCTTGTTAGCTCTTTCACACCTCTTTCACAGCTAGCTCTACTTTTTTTTGGACGACTGTTTTGGCCAGTGTTTTTAAGCTCTCTTAGCTAGTAATTAGGTAGGCGAGCTAATATCCTGTTCTAAGGCAATATTACTGAAGGCATGAGCTAATTTTAGCTAATTTCTTTTTCTTTTTCGTGGATCGTGGACCCCCTCCCCCCTCCTCTCTCTAGAGACACGTGTGCCCGAGTGTGCCGTATGCAGATGAGCAGCCAGGAGCGCCAAGACGAGTCCGGCCCCCCGCCTGCCGGCCAATCAGAGCCCGCGCCGCCCAGCACGCCCGCGACGACACGGTCGCCAAGGTCATTTGCCCAGTGCGCCGTCGGCCGCCAGCGCCACCCCTGTACAACAACACACCACCGCGACGCGTGCACGCGCACCCCGTGCTACGGGGGCTAGGGTTGAAAATTTCAAAAAATTTCCAGAAAATTTTCGAATGATTCCCGAAAATTTCCGGAAAATAACGGAGAACTTTAAAAGTCTAGGAAATTTTCCTTTTTTCTCCCTGAAATTTTACGAAAACTTTCCAGGGCTTCCGACCCTACAACGGGCCCTCGACGGAACGCGCAGGAACGGCTCGGTAGTTTAACAAATTTTTCTTCCAGGGTTAAATACTTTTTCACGACATTCCTTCACAAACTCAATAAAGGTCAGGGCCATAGAGAGTAAGTTTTGGGTGAGTTTTTTCACAGTTATCGGTACACATTTTAACCTTTACCAAAAAGTGCTTTTAAAAGTAGGAGACGTAAACTGCATTTATGATAGGTCATGAGAAAAGTACCTACCCTCCCCAAAAAGTAACCATTCCTCATTTATGCACGGCCCCTCTTTGAACTTGAACTGGGAATAAACGGTGACAAACGCCCTTTCTAAGTTTTTCGCGCTTTCGCGACATTCGCTTGGAGCCCGCAAGAAGCACCGCAAGTTCAAAACAATTTCGACGAGATTTGAGCGAAAAGATTTGGATCGAGAGGTGGGACCCGTCGGTGTTGGTACCGGCGGCCGTTCTCTCCTCTCTGGAGCCCTGGTGCTGGCGCCAAGCCAGACTCACAAAGACTGACGTCATTCTGCAATCCGCAAAAACAATTTCGCCACGAGTTGCCGCACTTTTGGAAAAGCACGCCGCGTGTCGCCCGGTGGTTGTCGCCTTACCGATGGAGAGGGCGATCATCTGCTTGTCGGGGTGCGGCTCGATCTTCATGTTCTCCACGATGCTGCGGATGTAGTTGTGCGTGTTCCTGGCGATGTCGGAGGCCCGCACCTGCCAGCCCTCGGGCCGGCCGCGGCGGCGCGAGGACGGCGAGGACGCGCCGACGGGGGGGCAGGGCGAGGTCTGCATCGCCTCGGGCGACGAGGACGGCGGCGGACCCCCGCAGCCCGCCGTCGGAGGGGTCATGGCGTCAGGGAGGAGCGGTGGCGGCCGGGGAGGCGGTTGCTACTCGCGGTCGGGACGGAGGGGTGGGCGGCGAAGGGGTTGGCGATGACGGGGTTTGCGATGACGGGGTTGGCGATGTCGGGGTAGGCGGTCCACGGTGGCGACGGGAAGCACGTGTCGTGTCCGGAATCCGCGAGGATGGTCCTTCTGTCTCCGGGGTCTGAATAGATCTGGGTGCCTTCCGGCAAGTGACCGGCCTACTCGGCCGCGCCGCCCCGCCCACCCCGCCCGCTCCGGGCCCGCCCGTCCCCACCGCGGCTCCAGGACAGCTCGGCGCCCGTGCCCACCCCGCCGTGCCACGCCACACCACGCCACGCCTGCTGTTGCCTACCCGAAGCAGTCGGTGGGAGGGTAGGTCGTAACAGTATGAACTGTACTTTCTTCTTTGGGCTAAGAGCTGTATTTGATTTCCCCAACATTTCTTCAAGTTACGGTCTGTTCTGTATGACACGGACCGTTAACCAAAAATTACGGTGCCGGACCAGGCAACGAATTTACAGCGCAGACCGTAGGCCATTACCGAGTGTTTTTCTAACAGTGCATCCGGATTCGAATTCATCGGGGCCCTAGAGCCATCATGTTTGCCAAATGTCGCACGAAATGCCGCTCAACGAACAAATAATAAGCACGTTTTCTGTGAATGCCCACCCGTCAAACAGCCGATGGCGCCTGACGAGTGGGGCATAGGCCAGGGGTCTCAGACACGCGGCCCGCGGGCCGCAAGGGCCGCACTGGAGAGAGATGGAGCTATGTGATCGCAGTGAGTGCGAGTGAGAGGT
>NW_026267205.1:135765-139850 GCF_000697945.3 Frankliniella occidentalis
CACCCTCTCTCTCACTCTCTCTCTCACCCTCCCTCTCTCCCTCTCTCTCTCCCTCTCTCCCCCTCTCTCATCTAGCCTGTGGAATATTCTGAGCTGCACCAATGCGCAGGAGGCGACGCAAAAGTCCCGCGACAAACATACCGACCTGCTGCGGCGGGAGATCGCGAAATATTGAGAGGCTATTAGCATTTCAGAGTAAACAAGATTCCTTCCCCCAAGAAATCCTCTCCTAACTGTTTGCAGCTGCTATAAACAGCCACATCATTGTTTTGAACATCATTGTTTTGAAGCAACACTTCGATGGTGAGGTGGCACGTGTGAGTTTGACATCGCCGATTTGTTTTTGCAGAGCTGAGGATCCGCAAAAATGTTTGGTTTGATAAAAAGAATGAATCCGATTCTATTCTGAGCCGCAGCATTCGTTCGTGAGGCGTTTCAGTATTCATGTCCCACTGCCGAACTGGGTGGCTTATCTAAAACTGCCTTTGAGTCTGTTGTCGATTCGTGCCCTTGTGATCAAAGCCGTCAAGAAACTAAAAGTGTTAAAAAAATATGAACTGAACACGGTTGGTTTAAATAAACCCTGCCGTTCATTGTCAGGAACACGAGCCATGTTTTCCTCCTCCATTCAGTAGTGTACCATTCCCAAATAACGGAGGACAATCATCGACAATAATAAAAGAGGTTGACTCTGGTGATGCACCCGACGCTAGACGCTATCTCTGTAGAACAGAAATTTCCAGAGCGTCTGTCGGCCCCGGCCGGAGCGGGCTGGCTGGAGCGGCCGGCGTGCCTCGACATCCGCGTGAAATGCCCTATCGTCAGACGAAAACACTTTATAGAAACAAATCCAAGTCGTCTGGGTCGGTCAGGCTGCCAAGACTAAGGGGGGGCCCCGGCGGGCCCGTTGGGGGGCCTCGCCAAGCCGAGAGGCGCGCTCGCTCATTGGTCGCCGGGGACACACCTCTGCTCTGTTGTCAACACGCCACCAACCGGTGTGACGGGAACCCCCTGCACCCCGCAGCCGCCGCCACCACCATCAGCACCACCAGCATCACCAGCACCAACAGCATCACCAGCACCACCAGCACCAACAGCATCACCCGCACCACCAGCACCACCAGCACCAACAGCATCACCAGCATCACCAGCACCACCAGCACCACCAGCATCACCCGCACCACCAGCATCACCAGCACCACCAGCACCACCAGCATCACCAGCATTACCAGCATCACCAGGTGGGGCTCATGCAGTTATACTTTACCACACGTTGGCTTCGCTTACCCCAGGGCGTCGTGGTGCCTAACGGGCAGGTAGGCATCCCGCTCGCACACCTGCATGCTGTACAGAGCATGGCATGCCTGCTTTTGGATATACACCAATACACTAAAAGGCGCTCGTCACGTACTTCTGATGCGTCGACTACACACTGTCGTATGGAAAGGACGGTCGAAGAAGGTTGTTGGAGGAGATTTGTGAAACGTAAGAGCACAGCGACAAGTGTTTGCAATACGCTCATATTTGATTATAGAAACAAAACTCAGACAGATTAATCTGTGTTGCTTACATGCAATTTGTTTCATGGAGCGTTCTTTGATTCCTAGTGACAACGCCTGCGGCGCGTCGGGTAGGCCCACCCGCCAACCGCATGTGTGGAGATGGTTGCCTACCCTCAGCGCCTGAGCGGCGATACCCCCGGCTCGCGCCAACGCATTGTACCCTGCAACGAGACTACGGCGTGCTTTGCGGAGATAGTTCGTTAGGCTTTTGGGTGTCTTTGACTTCGCGGAGGTGAGGAAACTGCCGTTGTTATTTTCTTTTTGTATAAGTTCATCTTCGTAGACCAAAGATTTGTCAATATAACGTCATAGAGACACCTCTGTCTGTGCGTAGATGCGGAAGAACGGGAGAACGCAAACGTGATTAGTCTTATTCCCAAACTTATTTACATAACCTCATTTTGAATTTTACTGTGTACGAAACCTTTTTTAAAGATTTCTCTAAGGCAAATTTAGATGCATATCTAAAATATCTTCTGTCTCTCTTTTATCAGGCTGTTGGTATTTTGTGTTTAGCCAAAGATGTTGGATCTAGAGAGAATGAAAACTCGAAAAATAAGAGTTCAGAAAATGATGCCATTGTAAACATGAAAAAAAGTTCATTGCTTTAACTAAGACCATCGTCTCCGCTCTGCAATCGTACTACTATCCTCTCTGAAGGTGTTATGTGTTCCTAGATGAAAGAACAAACCGTTCATAAAGGGTGACACTACACTGAGATCAATACTCGTTCTTCCTACCACCAAGAAGGTGAAGTGGGCTGGTAAAGAACGAGTAATGGAAGCCTCAAATAGCCTCAAATGAAAATTTGATTGATATTTTTCATAAAGTTGGTGCTGTGAATGTAACTAAGGCCTTCGAGAGTAATTGTTGCCGTCCTCACTCCGTCACCCGCACAGCTCTAGTTCATGACTCTCCTATCGTCATAGAGATGCAAAGGTGGCATAACAATTTTTTTATCTCTTCTTTGCTCTTTTTCTCTTTAGTCCCGTAATGTATGATAAAGATGTAAAGTAAATAATACCCAGATTTAAAAGTGCATGAATATTTATGATATTCCACCTGTGAACATTTGACCTTGAGTTGACATTGTTTGTCCTTAGTGGAGGAAAGTGGAAAAGGAAAATCATCATAGTGTTGCTTACAGTAATGCATTTCTTTTCTTTTATTTCTATGGTACAGTTTTAGTAAAATAGGAAGTGATGCTGGTTCTTGTCCAAAGGGATATGCCTGGACTTGATGCTGGCCACCTGTAAAATAGAAAGTTATTCGATGAGTTGGCATCACAGTCATGCATATGGGCCAGAACACGTTTGAGTTGAACTTTGAGATAATTAGAATTTATCTTGGATTTTTTTCATTCTTTTTCACCCCTGTCGATTCGAATACTCCTCCATCGAAATCCGGACCCATCAATTTATAGCCTTTGTAAATTTTGCCAAAACTGAAAAAAATTGAAAATCGCTGGAAATGGTTGGGATTGGTTTGACAGCACCCTCTTACTAACTCTCCGTTGATATTTCACGTCGCAGACCCATTTTAAGCGGGTTACGCCCGTTTTCCTTGTACCGGCTCGCCTGCTAGGTAGCTCGCCTGCTAGGTAGGCAGCCGGCTGTACGCTGCCCGCCAGATTCAAAAGACAATTCCTTTAAACTCGAGTGTCTCTGGACAGGGGTGGTTTCTGGCGGAACCAAAAGTAGTTTTGTTGTTCCCTGGTTCACCCCTGTCGGTTCGATTACTTTTCCGTCGAAATCCGGACCCACCCATTTTTGCTAAAAATGGGAAGGCTATAACCCTTTGTAAATTTGGCCAAAAATGAAAAAAATAAAAATAGCTGGAAATCATTAGAATTGGTCTAGGAGAGTCGCTTTTGACCTCCTGTGTCGTAATTGCGCGCTTCCTGCCTCTTTTGCATCCTGTTTTTTCGACTACAAAATTGCGTCTTTGGTTTGTTGCAGGAAGATCGGCCTGGAGGTGCACCTGTCCTGGACATCAGCACATCAGCCTATGTGTCACCTGCTGTATGCTGAGTCGGCGTCGCAGCACACAGCAGGAGGAATCGCTCCTTTTTCTTATGATCGCAGGAATGAATCTGGTAAGTTTTGACTTTCAATGTGATGTTAACATAAAATACCAGTACATTTATGGTAGTCATGACTGGTAAAAGTTTATTTTGGTATTGTTTCCATCTGGGGGTTACTTGTCATTTCTTTACTGCTTATTCTCATTTCATATTTACGGCTTATTCCTTGAGCCTAAAATATATAGTCGTGTTTTAATTTTAGTGCGGAACTGGAGGCAAATCATTAGGAATCAATGGCAGTAATGCTGCTATTTATTTCATTTGTATGGTACAGTCGTCGTAAAATAGGAAGTGATGCTGATTCTTGTCCAAAGGGATGTGCCTGGACTTGAAGCTGGCCACCTGTAACATAGAAAGTTCATTCGATGAGTTGGCGTCACAGTGATACAGATGGACCAGAACACGTTTGTGTTGAACTCTGAGATAATTTGAATTTACTT
>NW_026267205.1:141125-144739 GCF_000697945.3 Frankliniella occidentalis
TTCCTGCAACAAACCAAAGACGCAATTTTATAGTCGAAGAAACAGGATGCAAAAGAGGCAGGAAGTACGCAATTTCGACAGAGGAGGTCAAAGGCGACTCTCCTAGACCAATTCCAATCATTTCCAGCGATTTTTATTTTTTTCATTTTTGGCAAAATATACAAAGGCTATAGCCTTTGTGTTTTTAGCGAAAATTGGTGGGTCCGGATTTCGACGGCAAAGTAGTCGAATCGACAGAGGTGAACCAGGGGACCACAAAACTACTTTTGGTTTCGCCAGAAACCACCCCTGTCAAGAGAAACTTGAGTTTTAAGGGGTGGTCTTTTGAATCTGGCGCGCGAGCCGGTCCGAGAAAAACAGGCGTAACTCACTTAAAATGGCCCGGCGGCGTGAAATTTCAACGGAGATATTGAAAGAGGATGCTGTCGGACCAATCCCAACCATTTCCAGCGATTTTTATTTTTTTCATTTTTGGCAAAATATACAATGTGTTTTTAGCGAAAATTGGTGGGTCCGGATTTCGACGGAAAAGTAGTCGAATCGACAGGGGTGAACCAGGGGACCACAAAACTACTTTCGGTTCCGTCAGAAACCACCCCTGTCCGCAGAAACTTGAGCTTTAAGAGGTGGTCTTTTGAATCTGGCGGGCAGCGTACGATGGGCTGCCTACCTCGCAGGCGAACCGGTCCACAAAAACGGGCGCAACTCGCTTGAAATGGCCCGGCGGCGTTAAATTTTGACGGAGAGATTGAAAGAGGATGCTGTCGGGCCAATCCCAACCATTTCCAGTGATTTTGAAATTTTTCATTTTTGGCAAAATTTACACTTGTGTTTTCCGAGAAAATTGTTGGGTCCCAGATTTCGACGGAGAATTATGCGAACCGACAGGGGAGATCAAGGGGACCATAAAACTACCTTTGGTTCCGCCAGAAACCACTCATGTCTACAGAAACTTGCGTTTTAAGAGGTGGTCTTTTGAATCTGGCAGGCAGGGTAAAATGGGCTGCCTACCACGCAGGCGAACCCATCCACGAAAAACAGGCGTAACTCACTTGAAATGGACCGGCGGCGTGACGGCGTGATATTTCGACAAAGAGATGCTGTCGAACCATTCCCAACCATTTGTAGCGATTTTCAAATTTTTCGTTTTTGGCAAAATTGACAAATTTTGATTATGACGGAGGAGTAAACGAATCGAAAGGGGTGAATCAGGGGACCACGAAACTACGTTTGATTCCGTCAGAAACCACCCCCGTCCACAAAAACTTGAGTTATAAGAGGTGGTCTTTTGAACTATGGGTGGGTTCCCTACCTAAGGCGCACTAGCTAAGAACTCTTCTGCAGTGGGTTGGATCCATGATATGTAGACAGAGCAAGTGAAAGGGGAGTCTGCCCGACCAATCTAAACCAATTTAAGCAATTTTCAAAGTTGTCAAGATTTTTAAAATACATTTTTAATTATGACAAATCAGTCTGAATTTTGACGGAAGAGGATTGAAATCGAAAGGGAAGAAAGAAGAACCAAGGCGCAACAAAATCCATTAAAAACCGACCTTAGATCGGCACCAAAGGGAGCTTCTCAGAGAGTCTGTACTTAGACAAATTGGACCAGCGTTGGTTACCATCATGTCAACTCACCTAAACTTTCAGGTAAAATGACTCCGTAGACTTCTTTGCTCATGTCAAGAACATTTCCAGGCTGAGTTCCTGCAATCATAATTAAACAGTAATTTTAGCGTTTATCTTTTAAATGCTTGCTTTTAGTTATTACTCAACAATCGTTAACTATTGCCTCTCCCCCATACTCTAGATGACCATCGTCTTTCAAATACTTATTTTGCACTGATAACAGTCTGAATGAACTAGTACATATTGCTATTCCACAAAGAATAATACAGAGTAAAATATATGATATATTATACCCAGATAGCGATACCAGCAACTTTTAATAACGAGCATCATTTACTCTGCCTCCAAAAATATCTTTATACACAACTAATAAGTGTATAAAATGAGCCTCTGAAGCAAAACTAACCTCCTACAATAACCGCGGCACTATCCCTTGGGATTAATATCAAAAAGCGGCGCTGTCAACTCACACATTCTGATTGAAATCCTATGATAAATTTGCGTCGGCGTTATTCGGTATTGAGCAGGTGAGCAGCAGGAAGACATAGATTTTCACTGTTTATGCTGTTTATTTACGTTTCCACGAATGAAGAAGCGGCGGGTGGTGGGGTGGAAGGGTGGAAGTGAGGGAGGGGGAGAGGGATCGGAACCCGAAAAAAGTTATCGCCATCTTTTGATATGTTGTTTCTATCACTTCAAAACGCACTGATAGGTGATAGGTATGTCTGAACAAACAAAAAAAACTGGTTCTTCACACTTATTAATTTTTTATCAGTCAGCGAAAGCTTTGTCCCCTGGAACGTACACTCAAATCTCGCCTCTTTGGCTCAATCGGTAATGCGCCTGGCCTGAGCGTGGGAAGTCGGTGGTTCAAATCCTCGTCGAACTGAATTTTTTCTCAGGCCACCAAATTTCAAATGGACTTCAAACTCGTCATTTCACCACGTCCCCCTCGTTGAGTTTCGACGGCGTAGTGGTTACCGTCCTTCCTGGAGGGTAGGCAATCAGTACACAAGCTGCCCTTTAGGTTGGGGGGGGGGGGGGATTGTGTTAGTTTAGATGCGTTCTGGGCCTTTCGGCTTGTCTGGGATTATGTGCAGAACCTTCAGGTCCTTGCCTTCTGCTGACACCCTCAAGGCTACGGAATTTCACATTACTCGAAAAATGATGTTCTATAATCGGGTCGGATTAAGCTGACTCTGGCCGCCGGCATTGCGGCCACCAATAGGGACGTGTGATAACTGTCAGTAAAATCAGATCAGTGAAGCGGCGTTGACTCGGGTCGCTCTGCGGGTGGCGTCTGCGCCGGCCAGGGGCGGCAACCCACTCGCCTCCACGGTGACTCGAGCCCATCGGTACCGACCGTCGTCCACCCGCTCCGCGTGCCGCGCGCACGCTTCAACTTCGAAAAGGGTCTGTCACGACTGCTTATTATTGTTCATAGCGAACTGGTTCGTGGACTCTCGCGAGGCTCCTGCGAGGGGTCCTTCACTATAAATTGTAGCGTACACCGATTTTTTTCTGTTTTTCTTGCTTTTTTGTGATTTTCTCTCGATTTTTTTGTGATTTTTCGCGATTTGTTTTCTGACTCTTTGTAAATTTTTTAAAGAATTTTTCGTGATTTTTTCATGAGTTTTTATGATTTTTTTCGTGATTTTTTCTAAGGGTATTCACTGATGTTTTTGAGTGAAGGACCCCTCGGGCTCCTGGGGCACCAATTCAATGAGCCACGCAGGATTGCGCATTACGGCGACTGGAAAAAATTAACGCGTCGCCTCGGTTTATTGTTTTCTGATGAGACCATATGCTGGTCACGGCGGGGAGCGGCGTCCGCAGGGCTATAGAGGCCCACCGCGCCGGCAGCCACTTACTTTCACCCCATCCCGCCCCAAACCACTCATGTCTACAGAAACTTGCGTTTTAAGAGGTGGTCTTTTGAATCTGGCAGGCAGGGTAAAATGGGCTGCCTACCACGCAGGCGAACC
>NW_026267205.1:144789-146928 GCF_000697945.3 Frankliniella occidentalis
CCCCCCTCCCCCCAGCCGCTTCTCTGTGGAATGCCCCGTAGCGGTCCGGCCCCGGCCGGCTCAAGCCTGTCCCATACGGTCGAGTCTCGTGTCAGGGCCCGTGAGGGTCGGAGCCAGCATGACGACGAGCCCGTGAAGCGAGAGCCTTCGAGAGGACGCACGACGCGCGAGCACGCCGCCATGGACACGACCCGGTGCCGCCGAGGACCGCGCCGTCCCCGTACGTACCCGCGCTGCCGCCGCCGCCGCCAGCGTCGACCGGTGACGGTGGCATGTTTCGAAAAAAGATTTGCGAGTAGTCTTTCGTATTCTCTAAAATCTTGTGAACTTCCTTGTTCTCATGGCCGATGAATTTTCCTATGCTTGCTCCGCTAATTATTATGCACTTTACAATACGCCGACATAGTCAAATTGATTCAGCGTTCTACTCACTGAAGTCTAATGAAGTTATGGCTGATGAATTTATTCCCTGTGCATGCTCCGCTTATGCATTTTATTTCTACCGGCGTATTAGAACAGTGTGTAAGCAGTGCACGCACACGGAAATTCATAAGCCGCGAGGAAGAAATAATTCATGGGGAAATTTTCAAAGTCTCGTGACGTGCGTCTTAAACTTGGTAGGTACGAGTGACAATCTAACACTTACAATTTAAATGGGGCGGAACGTTCAATTCGTGAGGGTATACAATACAACTCTCAACATTGTCCAAATCGTAGGCTACTTCACAAATCTTGGACACCAAAATGTCTCGCACAAAAGTGTGTGACTAACGAAGAAGACTGTGTGAGTGATGTCAGGTACAAAAGAGTGAGCGACATTTCACCTGTCACCCGCTCCCTTAATGCGTGACGCTCGTCCAACCGTTCGCTACAATTTAGGTGATAGTCCACACTTTTGTGTTAGCTACATTGACCGATACTTTTAAGTGTTTGTATGCGCCACAACACGTTTCTATGAGGGAACGTGGGGCAGTGACGTAGCCGATAACAACAAATGCTAACCGTTTGATTAGTCCGCACCCAAAATGCACATGCCAACGTCTAGAAACACTCTTAACCTTTTGGGCCGTCGGATCCGGCGCGCGCGCGCGGCCTGCACGTTCTTATGGGGCCCGGCCTTTGCCGGCGCCAATCTCTTACTTTCGATAACGGGTGGCCCATTTCCATATTCTTCGTGGTCCATGCTAATGCCTGGAGACGCGTGGGCGAGAGGGGGAGAGGGGGGAGGAAGGGAGGGGGAGCAGTAACGGTGCACCTCTCTGTGCGTCACACGTGGCTTACGACTTTAACGCCGCTGCAGCACTCAGTCTTCTTAACTCTCACCGCGACGTGTGTACGGGACGACCCGGTTCTATATACGACATACTTGGAAGCAGAGCCCTATAAAAAAACAAAAAACAAAAAACGAGTTGGTTGTTGCTGCTGTCGTTGTTGTCTGGTTGGTTCACCAATTTTGGTTGGCGGCAAGTAACCTTATTTCGCATTCCAAGCAGTGTGGCTCCATCACAATACTCGACGCAATCTCGGCTCCAGGAAATACCATAGCAGAGCGTGACCACTCTGTGGCCGCGCCGCACTGGACGTGTTCAAAACACATTCAAGGAGGAACGCGGCCACCTCGCAGTCAACCTTCGCTGGTTTCTCTGACAGCCCAGGGTTGCAAGTACTGGAAAGTGTCCGGAAAATTATCTGAATGTTTCAGGAAATTTTCTAAAAGTTTTTGACAAAATTTCTGAAGATTTCCGAAAAATTAAAGTAAATTTCCGGGAAAACGCGGAAAATTGCCGGGGAAGTAAGGAATATTTCAGGACAAATTTCCCAAACCCCGGAAATTTTCATTTTTTCCCCGAAAATTTTCGTAAATTTGCTACCCTACGACAACCCATGAGGGTGCAGCGAGTGCTGGCAACAGGTGTGTCGCCTCCGTCTAGCTTCCTGCCCTTTGTTTGTGCCAGGGCTCCTCACCGTTGCGCCCCTCGTCCTGGCCCTGGTCGCCGTGACGCTGGCCGTGCTGCCGTCGCCCGGATCCTCGCTGCCCATCGTGGACCCAGGTAAGAGGACGATGGCGCCGACGCCGACCAAATCACCGAGCCCCTCAGCGCCGAGGTTCGCCAGAGTTGTATTATAGGGGGCGGGGGC
>NW_026267205.1:148103-149240 GCF_000697945.3 Frankliniella occidentalis
AGAGAGAGAGAGAGAGAGAGAGAGAGAGACAGACAGACAGACAGACAGACAGACAGACAGACAGTGATTAATATTTCAGCTTTTGCGTGCGATGTTCTGTCTGCAGGGCTGTTCGTGATCCTGGGCGTGCGGACCTGCGGCGGGGGCGGCGGCTACTGCCTGCTGGGCTCGGACTGCACCCTGGACCGGGACTTCGCCGCCGATGACGCGGGCGGCCATTGCGAGGGCTTGCGCGCCGCCTTCACGCCCGCCGCGCACTTCTCGTGCTGCAAGTACGTGGAGCGGAGCAACGCCACGCTGCCCGGCGAGCCGGCCGACGCCACGACCACCGAGGACCCCGTCGCCGTGGCCACGACCCTCGCCGACGACGCCGAGAACGTCATCGAGACCGAGATCATCGTGAAGCCCGGCCCCGTCGGCCCCGCCGGCCCCTCCGGCCCGGCCTCGGGGCAGACCGTGGTGGCCGTGTCCGAGGAGTACAAGATCAAGGGGGCGGAGGAGGAGGTCGAGGTGGCCGAGGTCGCCGCCGTCCCCGCCGCGGACAAGGAGGCCGTCGTTGAGACCCCCGCGTGCCGCAGCCCCAGCACCGACGTGAACCCCTGCTGGCGCAGCAGCTTCCAGGACGCGGACGGCACCACCCTCTGCTCCGGCACGCTGCTCGGCGTGGACGCCGCCGTGACCTCGGCCTTGTGCGCCAACAGGTACGACCCCGCCGGGGACCGTGCTGACCTCGGTGACCGTTTGACCCCTTGACGTGGAACTCCTTCCAGGTTGATGGAGGCCGGCCCCGCAGTGTCGCTGCGTGTCGACGATCTGTCCCTGCCGGTCAGAGACATCATCGTGCACCGGGACTACCGCGCCGCGCCCGAGGACCCCAACGACATCGGTAGGCCTCAACATCTCACTTATGTTCCGAGGATCTGTTCTGACCGTGTAAACCAGAAAATGTTTTTCTAGGGAGTTTCTAGGAGTTTCTCTTAAGATGATGTGAAGTATTATTATTTCTGTACTGCAAAACTAACGTGATACACTTTCCGCACGCTGTAAAATCTGTGTACCTAGTGCTTCTTCTCGGACTTGTTTTGCCTCCGCAGCGATGATCAGGCTGCTGCTGGCGGGGGCCTCGATGGGCGGGGG
>NW_026267205.1:150970-153208 GCF_000697945.3 Frankliniella occidentalis
CCCTCGCCGGGAGCAGCGGCAGATGCGCGGTGATACAGTGATACAGCCCACCCCCGCCTCTGGACCTCGCCACCCACCGGGCGGCCGGTCCTCTCCACCCCTGACACGATTGAGGGCGTTCCGACGTCCCGACGGGCCGTCAGTCGCGACACGGGGACAACAAATGCAAGACCACGCGAGCGGCAGCGCCTCGGGCCCGAGCTGCGGCGAAGCGCGTGAGCCGCGACGACAGCGGGGCGGCGGCGGCGCGGGCCCCTCCGAGGAGGCCGGCGGTGAGGAGGAAATCGCCCTGCACGCCGCGGCCGCCGCGGTCCTCGCGGAGGGGGGGCTCCGGGCCGGCGAGCACCGAGCCCGCCAGGGTAAGCTCGTTGACCTCTGCGTGTTCGGCTGCCTCGGCCTCGCCCTGCTCGGCGCCCTGACGTTCGCGGTCGTGACCATCGTCATCACCCTCTGCCGCGCCTTCAACGAGAGCGGCACCTACCCGGCCAGCGCCCGCGCGCTGTTCGCGCCCATCAGCCGGCCCAGGGCGCCCAACGCCGTCCTCTGGAAGAGCGACGATCTCGGCGACGACTAGGGGATGGCGGCTCCGCAGCCTGGCAAGGTGAGTGAGAGAGAGACAGACTCGCTGGCGACCCGGATGCGTGAGAGAGAGAGCGTGTATTTCAAGAGAGTGGTTAGGTTGCTCGCGAGCAGGAGAGGACCACTACTTGGACATTCCATGTACGCACTAAAAATATTCCAGATATTCCAAAAGTATTCCAGACATTACAAAAAAAATAATATTCCAAATATTCTAAACGATTCTATAACTATTCCGCATATTCCAAAAGTATTCTAGATATACACACAACAATAGCAGGGCGTTTCCAGCTGTACGGGCCCCACAATTATTTTTGGACGCACTTTGGCCTCTGGTGCTCCCAGTGGGGTTTTGTGGTCCTCTTTAGTACATATCCAACGGTGGGTCGTGTTCCGCTCTAGGTCAACCACCTGAAGGCGTTTTGGGCTCAGTGACAGCAAAAGAAGCTACTCCCACAAAAAATATTTACTTGAAAATAATTTGTTTTCTCAAGTCATAATTTAAGTGAAAAACCTCAAATTAGAAATAAATGTGAGAATCGATTTGGGCCGAAAAATTGCAGAATGTACCTCTAATCACCTGACATCAATGTGTGAAGAGAATTTTGATGCGGGCCAACCGTTCCGGAGTTATGCCCAAGTACACAGAATTTGGGGTATTTTTGTCATAAAGTGCCATTTTTTCCTTCCTTAGGCCGCGAGTTGACACGAGTATTGAGTATCCGCGAGTATTTGGCGAGTATTTCTTGATTCTTTCTCGAGTTGTTGCGAGTTTTTCGTGAGTTATCGTGATTATCAGCGAGTATCTTGCGAGTATTATTTCTCAACGGGTTTTTCGAGGGGCACCCCTAGCTTGACGGAGAAAAATAGGTCCGAGAAAATTAGGTCGGACGAAACCCATAGGTCGGAAAGCACTTTTATGGATTTTAGAAAAATCACCAGGTCGGAGAAAAATATGTAGGACAATAATCTGCTAAGTACACCCCCGACACGTTGCAGTAACGCCTTTCCTTTACGGTGCGTCCCCGTCACGGAGGACATTGCACCCCTCGTCACGGCCCGGCCGTCACGTTGCAGTAACGCCTGGGACGTTCTATCAGTGAAGGGCAAAAATCGAGACACTCAATTTTTGATTTTGACCAAATACTTTTTTTCTTTCTTGAAATGATGACAAATGATCAGAAAAAAATTGAAAAAAATTTGGCTCAAATGGTTGGTGAAATATACACAAAAAACTATCCAACTCAAAAGACGCGGCAATAAATTTTGTTGAAATATTTTTTTCCTGATTTAGTTTTACATTCTGATTTTAAAAAACTTTGTCCCATCCTCTGGACTTATACGGTTTAAAAGTTAGCTCTCTCTGTAATAGTCTAATTTCTGAGTTTCCGCTAATTCACCTAATAAAATTTTTCCCAACATGTTTGCTAGTGGCTGCTCAGGTAAGAAAATTGTCACGGGGGTTGAACTCAATAATAGAAAGTATATTCTGACAGAAAAAAAAGTATCCTACAAAGTAACGTGTAAGTCATCATTAAGTTAAACCCTGTGAGGATGACTTTAGCTATGGTTTTTCTGACGATACTTTTTTTTTGTCAGATTATACTTTTTATAGTTGAGTTCCATCCCCGTGACAATTTTCTTACCTGAGCAGCCACT
>NW_026267205.1:153718-161717 GCF_000697945.3 Frankliniella occidentalis
CTTCAGTTTCAGGTCAATACGCTTATTTGTGGCGTCACGCCAGGGTGGGGAGGGGGTAACGGTGACGAAGTGTGGGGGAGAGGGTAACGGTACAACAGGCGTTACTGCATGCAACGTGACGGCCGGGCCGTGACGAGGGGTGCAATGTCCTCCGTGACGGGGACGCACCGTAATTTTGGAACTCAACAAATGACAGATCTCCACCATGAGTTAGAGGTCTTGTATCACGGTTATATGTTGAGCTCCTAAATTCCTGCCTTTTTGGTAAACAACACCTCATGTCACTATAAAGTCAGCGTATTTTTAACAGACAATGAAATTTGGAGAAAGGCGTGACGTCACGAGCCTTAACTCCCCCCGTCATGGTCACATTTGGTCACGCTAGCATACCCCCCCTCCCCTTTCCTGAAAGGTGCATGACGCAATTTTTGATCCTCCCCTTACGGAGGCACGGCGCCTGCGAGACTTGGGATAGGCCAGCCCGCAGTACACGCATGCACTGCAGGAGAGATGTTGCCTACCTACCAGGCGTCTTGAGAGCTTGCACGGGCTGAACCTAGCAGGCTCGCAAACGGCGAATGACGCGGGCGTACTTTCTGGGTGGTACCTAAGCGTAAGTCGCGTGTAGGGGCTTGCGAACTTAAAAAATATCCTCGCAAATTTTCAACATTAGTTGTAATTTTATTTACAAAATATGTTTGTAAATGTATGACTGCCCATTGCCCATTCTCACTCGTCGATGTTGACCTTGTAATATCAATAATTTCAAATTGTACTGTAATGACACGCTTCATGAAAAAGTTTCCCCCCGAAACCTGCGACACCATTTTGTCACAATATTTTGTCATAATTTTAACGCGGACCGGGGCTCGTGCGCGTGTTGCAGATTATGGCGAAAAGGGCGGAGTTCGCGTTAACGGAGCCGTGGCGGGGCGGCGACAATGGCGCATGCAGCAGCAGCGCGGCCGGCCCCTCGAGCACTCCCCGACGACCCTCGTCCCAGCACCACCAGGAGCCACCACCGCGGACCGTCGCGCCCCTCGCCAGGATGCCGCCGTCGTACACGTACGCCCCCAAGCGCCTGCAGACCCGCCGCACCAACAGCTGGCCCGTGGGGCTCGGGGCGCCCAACAGCCCCGAGGGCACGCCGGTCCGCCTGGCCCGCCAGGCCCGCCTGGCCAGCCTGGCCCGCGAGGCCCGCAAGGCCCACGAGGCCCGTCGCAAGGCTCGCGGCGAGGGCTTCTGCCTGTCGGGCTTCCTCGGGGCGGCGCGATGCTGGCTGCGGCGGGCGGCCGTCCGCGTCACGCTCCTCTGCTGCGGCGCCGAGGCCGCCGGCTACAAGCCCCCCATGCGGAGGGTCTCGCTGCGCTCCGGGCTCGGGTGCTGCGGCACGATCGGGGGCTCCCCACCCCGCGAGGTCTTTGTTTGATTTTTTCTGATTTTAACCATGCAACCTTGTAAACTGACCAAAAAAAAGAAGTTCCCACCCTGTTGTGTTCTGTTTCTACTCAGATGTCTTTTTGAGTAACACTGAATTACTTGTGTTCAGAAAAATGTTTTGTGACTGTACTTTTACAATGTAACAACTGCCAGCATGTAAACCGACTGCCGTCCGCACCCGCGTGCGTTTAAGTTCTCACTTACGAATTTACAGAGGCCTAAGTCTAGTATCGACCATCTCGTATTGTAAGCAGCCAAAAACTCCGGTATACAAACACGTTCGACTATTTATGTAACAGCTCGAAATGCAGAGCCGCATATATGCGTATCACTGACGGTTTTCTTTTGATGTCGTGCAAAGAACTCTCGACGATTTGCGATTCAAGACCAAACTGAAAATGCTAACTATGCGAAAAGGAAAATTCCGCTTAAGTTATGCTCTGCAGTCCGGTGTGGTAAGGATTAGTATAAGAGTATAAGAAACCATATATCTAGCATGGCCAATGGAACGATTTGGTTTTCGGTAGGTAGGAAGTCGATTTTGAGGGGGGTGAAAAACAGTTCTTGGAGAAACCTTCCATTGGTTGGTTGGCTGGTTAGCTAGTTGTTCATTTACTTAGTCAGTTAGTTGGTCAGTTAGTTAGTTGGTCAGTTAGTTTATAAGTATAGCCAAAGACAGAAATGTCACAGAACAGGATTTACAGAATTTAGTGAAATACTTGGAGTATAAAACATTAAACAATTAATTAAAAAATTATAATGTTGTTCGAAATCATACATGGAGTAAGTACTCTTTGTGAATGAAGGATCCTTTGAAGTTCTCTTTCAAACACATTAATGGATTTTTGTGTCTTAGCTCAAGGTAAGTTTTATAGCATATTAAAGACTTTACCCAGGAGAGCAGTTCTCCGCGAATGGGTCACTTTCGTGTCCACGCTCTATTTCATCGAAATCTTAACCGATCTGAACGATTTCTTTTGCTATCTCTGCGTCTTTAAACTAACTAAACACAAAACAAATGTTACTTCGACATTAGAGTCATCCCCTCAAAAGATATTTGAACGGAAAGGGTCGAAAATGTAAGATCCGTAACCATTTTGCATGTCCACAACTCCCGATTTCGAACTTAAACTTCTCTGTACGCCGAAAGGGGACATGAAAACTGATTTCCGCAGGTGGTCTCGTGTTCTACACACATGAGGCTATGTTCTCACACTTGGCCCGTCTCTAGAAAGTCACAGATGTCTTTACACGACTGGCTCAAAAAATGTCCTCCATGGAAAGGTAACAAAAGTCATAAAGCCAGTTTTTGCCACTTTTCTACCGCAAAACTTAACATACGACAACCACGAAACTTCCCATAGATAGAGTTATGTGTCCTCCACTAGACAACACTTCAAACGCAGGTGAGGCTCGTCTGGTTCGCCGCCTACACTGACTAGAACACCTAAAAACTGTTAGTGTCAAGCATAGAGTGTAAGATCCGTGCACTCTTTTGCGAAGTTTCTATTGCGAATTTAGATGAGGTTCAAACGGCGTTGTGTCCGTATTGTCAGCCTGACCCAAAATACGTCTCGCCCTTGCCGATCGGTCGTCTCGTTCGTCTTAAAGGTCCGATTTTATACGAATTTGTAAGATCCGTAACCAGTAAGATCCGTAACCATTATAAGGATTCCTTATGGGGTTTATAGGGTAATTTTGTAACTTCTGAGTGGGAGCTGGGATCTTCGAAATCTTGTATCTAGGGACAGTAGTCAGCAACATACCATAAGAAAAACTCGATAAAACAGAATTTTTTTTTCTCGACGTACAGATGTCAAAAGTGACCCATTCGCAGAGAACTGCTCAGGAGTGTGAACAGTGTACACACGATTTTGTCGAAACAATCATTGTTTCAGAATGTGAGTAATTGTGTATGATTATGTCGATGATTGTCTCGGATCTCTGATTTTTTCAGATTGTTGCGTGAATATCAGGACATATTTTTAAAAAATGTCATGATTATGTCCGAATTTGTCGTGATTGTTTCCGATTGTGTGTGATTGTGTCGATTCTGTGTGGTTGTGTTTCATTGTGTGTGATTGTTTATGATGTTTGTGTGCTTGTTTCCAGTTGTATGATTGTCTCTGATTGTCGGATAAAAATTGTGACATATTTTGGAACAGTTTGTCAGATTGTGACTTGATTGTGTGTGATTGTGTCGTGGTTGTGTTTCGTTGTTTCAGATGGTGTGTGATTCTGTCCGATTGTATCATGACTATTCTGAATGTTTTGTGGTTACATTTTCGCGAGAGTTTCGGTGCTGCTTAACAATTTTTCAATTGGGTTTTTCCCTAACTGTTAACGTTTATAATTTTGACGATTTGGATTTTCAACTCTCAAAATGTAATCCATTGATGTTTGCTTTTGATGTTTTCAACTTTAAATCTTCTACCAATTGATGTTTGCTATTGATGTTTTCAACTTTTAATCTTCTATCTGTGTATGTTTGCTACTATATGTTATAATGCAATGTCTCTCCAGGTTTGGGTGTGGGCAAAACTTAGGGATCGTCCAGAAAGAAGGTCCGTTTATGTCTTATTCGTTTGGCAAATTACTTGTGAGCTCGGCGCCTGCGAGACTTTGGGTAGGCCAGCCCGCAGTACACGCGTGCACTGCTGGCAAGATGTTGCCTACCCATCAGGCGACTTGAGAGCTTGCATAGGCTGAACGACTGAACCTGGCAGGCTCGGAAACGGTGAATGACGCGGATGTACTTTTTTCTGGGTGATTGCAATGTCATGCATTGCTTATTGCTTAATATGAAAACAATGTAGAGAAATAGAACTCCATGTATTTGAGTTCAATATATGAACGATAAGCATCAATTGTTAACATTAAGTCAACATTATATTGATTGTAAGTGTTAAAATATTAGAACGTGTCAATGTTTATTTCGGAAATCAAGATTAAATCAGATACGACCTTTCAGCTTTGATATCCCAGAACAGAATGAATGGGCTTAGATTTATTTGGTATGCGAAGTCAGCTAAAGAAGGGATGAGAAATTTACACAACTACAGTCACTTTTTACTTGCCCAAGTCGAAACAGAAACCAATGTTGATTTTCTGTTAGGGAGCACCCCGTGATTTCAACAGTAAGTGCTCCTCGACAAGCAACCCAAGATTGTGTGGTAAGATTTAATTTCGCATATTCATACAAAATTTGTGTAAGGAGTGAAAAAGTAACAAGCCTCTTTCAATGATTGGTTAATCCACCAAACGTTACAATTTGGTTGTATTTGCATGGCTGTAGCTGTTGTTGTCTTTGAGCTGAAGAGGGGGCATAACTTACGCCATACCAAAACTCATTCTTTGGCCAGCAAGAGGACATTGAGAAAGGAAGTAAAGAACAATTAAAAGGGACCAAGAGAAGCGTCTCATGTTAAATTTATCTTGCACCATTTTTCAAAATTTCAGGTCCAAAAGGCATTCAAAATGAAGATTCCTGAACACATGTCTTGAATTGCACGAAAATTGTACTTGGGAATACAAATAAAGTTTGGTAAACATGCACACTTGTTTCATTCCTTGTTACCTCTCAGACCTATACTTTTAAAATGTACCTAAAGGAGATGAGAAGAAAATGTAGACTTAATGAAACTTGTCAAAATATTTATTGACTTTAGATACTTAATGATAGTAATGGAGAATTATTATTAAATATAATAACAAATGATTCCTTCAACATACAGTATTTCATAAATAAGAAAATTAGTGTAATGTTTAAATATTTAATATACTATGCTTCTGTAATTAAATAAACTGTATTACAAAATTACTCTCATATTACAAGAAGTGACTAAAGATACTCCTTAGAAATGGCAGGAATCGTTCAATGACTTTACACAGATGAATAGTTGACTATAAGAGCAGACAAAGCAGTAGAAAATACATACACGTATCAATAATTTTAAAAACATCAGCTTGAAGCTTGAAATCAGTATCACAGCATTCTTAGGAGCTATCTTCTCTTTATTCTAGGACCATTCTCAATAAACATTTAACTTCCTATATTGTCAAGGCTCTCTCTTTGACAGCTAGAACAGACTTTGACAAAAATTTAATGTCCAATTCACACGATAACTTTTACCTCACTCACAATCGAATAAATTTGGTCAAAACCTTATCAGTCTTACATCAAGATATAAAACAATTTATCCTCACACAATAGAATCACTAGTACATTAAGAAAGGCACATTAGTCTGTGCTGTATTTGCTGAATTGAACCTACATGGCATATCTTGGGAGCTCCAGTTTCAAACTGTGCTTAAAGCTCAAAACAGGTTCTCTTTTCATATCTGGTTTAATAGAAAATCACAGAATTAATGAGAATTTTTAGTAGTAAATTAAATAGGTGGCTTAGGTCCGGAGTTTCTTTTTAAGATAGAACAATGGAACAGTGGAACCATGAACAGCAAGCACTGGCGCGGGAGACTAGAAAATGCAATATTTAAGAAAAATATTATCTTGCTGTGTTGAATTAAGTAGTAGAGCTGGGTGAGAAAGCTGTTCGTTCCAAGGAGGGCCGAAGTGTTATTGAGCTTTCAACCCATAGATTTGGCCTTTCAAGCATGCGTTGCCATAATGTGAGCTCTTTGCCTGATGAGTCCATCCAGTCGACTGGCTTACCGTAGTGCTTGCCTACAAAAAAGAAAAAAAGAATGACTAGACTATTACCTAATAGCAAAAAAAAACAACAAAAAAACAGTAGCATTGACAGAATAGATAAGCAATGACAAACCTGTGCCTAGACTAAACCTCACGCCTCCAAGGAATTCATTGCTAGCAATCCTATCATGGTCCCACACAGTAAGCTCTAACGATCTCTCAGACAGCTCCTGAAGACTAATATCTGGATAGATAAAAGTGTGGTTCCATGCAGGATTGCAGGACCTACGGATGACTGCAGTCTTTTGTTTTGAACTTCTCCCTTTATCTGGGAGAAGATAACTGAAACAAGAATAAATATAAAAATATTAAGGTCCTTCAAGAAGCGGTGTAGCCCGGTACACCTATGTATGTATGTTATTTTCACCTAATTCAGTTTAAATGAATTTTGACATAATGTAAATTTTCCCTCACCTCTTGCAGAATGCATCTGAAGAGCCATTGGCTTTGTTTGCTGTCAAATTCTTTGCTTCCTTTACTAGAACATGAAGTTCTCCCTTTGAAGACCGTTTTCCTTTTTTCCCTAATGTGTTGCCTGACACATCAGGAGGAACAAACTTCAGGGCAACTATCATATCTCCTCTACAACTATGGACATCATCATAGGGTTCAGTCTTCAAAGAGAAAAGCAATAAGATTTATTTCATTTAGAGTTAAAAAAAAATATACAAGAAGCATATTAATGTGTCTTAAAAGTAATTTCAAATTTACCCGTTCTTGAAGAGGATAGAAACAGGGGGAAGGATCATCGAAGACTTTGTTCTCGAGACCCATCATTACTTCACCTAAAAAGTCATTACGCCCAAACATGTCGGAGTGCCAGACAGTAAGCCAAAGAGTTCGAGTCTCCAGCCCTTTTAAACTAATGTGAAACTGGGAATGAGAAAAATATACACAAGAATGTTATTTCAGAAAGGGAATTGAACACATTGAAGGAAATAACTTTATGTCACAATACTCCACAAACCTTTAGCGTTTCATCAAAGTAGGGATTTAGAGTGTGCTTTTTCACCCTTGTTTTTCTCTTTCCTCCTTTGGACTTATCAGGAAGAAGGTAAACTTTAACATAGCTGCACAAAAAAACAAATCAATGAGAGTTCAAACCGTCTAAATAATAGAGGATTGGGCAAAGTATCCCTTAGCCCACGCAGGTCCAACACTCACGGGTCTGAACGGTTCCTCTTGGTGTCGACGGGAGCCAGATCCCTGCACTGTACCACATGGATCTCCAGGGCGTTCTGCTTGTAGTTGTACTGCAGGCCGAACTCGACCTCGCCGCGCACTGCAACCGTGCCATAGCGGCCCTCTCCCGCACCCGAGTAAACGCTCGCCAGCGAGTCGCTCCGCTGCAACGCCAACAAACATTAGCTACCGTTCACAAAGAATGTCCTGTGAAGTATATCCTATAGATTCTTTTCGTCATTTTGACGGAACTTCTCCACAAAGGCGCTGCTGCCAAACTCACCCCGAGGTTGGAGACACTGCTGAGCGCGGGCAGCCTGGCGGCCAGGATGTCGTCGTCGGGCAGCCAGTCCCGGACGGCGGATGCCTCCGACAGCGAGGAGGCCGCCGAGAGGGTGGCCGCGCCGCGGGTCGGGCGGTGGGCGCGGCGGGAGACGGGCGAGGGGCCGAGCGGCTCCGGCACCGAGGACGACGTCTCGGAGCAGGACTCGTCGCCTGTCGAACGAGATCCAGTCAGTCGAGCCAAAGCAACTCCCCTCCAGGATATCAGCAGCATATCGGTTCTGTATCGCACACCCAGGTAGTAGAGGGGTCCCGCAACTAGGCCATAGCTCGAGCCGTGACCTGACCAGACGTGAAATGGGATAAGTGCCCCTCCCCCCCCCC
>NW_026267205.1:162252-170071 GCF_000697945.3 Frankliniella occidentalis
GAGAGAGAGAGAGAGAGAGAGAGAGCGAGCGAGAGAGAGCGAGAGCGAGAGAGAGCGAGAGCGAGAGAGAGCGAGAGCGAGAGAGAGCGAGAGCGAGAGAGAGCGAGAGAGAGCGAGCGAGAGCGAGAGAGAGAGAGCGAGCGAGAGAGAGCGAGAGGGAGAGAGAGAGAGAGCGCCAACAACAAGAGCAGGCGACATCGGCACAAAATGGATCGCTACTGACATTTTTATACATAGTTCTTTTAACAAGGATTTTAAGCTGTACCCGATCCGCACAGTGTTCTA
Organism: Frankliniella occidentalis; assembly: GCF_000697945.3. NCBI lineage: Eukaryota > Metazoa > Arthropoda > Insecta > Thysanoptera > Thripidae > Frankliniella > Frankliniella occidentalis. Next base: position 162,538 of record NW_026267205.1, read on the forward strand.
ACAAAATAAATATATAGAATAAAAGTAAAACGAGAAAATGGTTCTCCGTACTTGGTGGCGCGTCCTGCTCGGTGGCACCCGGGCTCACCGGTTCTCGACTAGGTCCCTGCTCGACGGGTACCTCCGCGGCCCCCGCCGCCACCCCAGCCTGCTCCACCGCGCCCGTCGCGGGGCTCGGTTCCGGTTGCGGCCGCACGACATCCGGCGTCGGCTCCGGGTCCCGGATACACGCCGCAGCGGGCGGCTCGCTAACAGGGGCAGGGGCACCATCACGACGGGGACCGTCCGCGAGCTGCGGCGGCGGCGGCGGAGGGTCGACCACCGCCAGGGCGACTGGGCGCGGCACGCAGCACGACATCCAGGGCGCGGAGTAGTACCACGGCGACGGCGGCGGTGGCTGCGGGTCCGCCAGAGGCACCACGTCGACGTGCACCCGGGTAGCACCGCCTAGGCGGGAGTACCGCGCCTTGGCCATCGAGGCGACGGAGCACACGATAGTCACTGCCGGCGGTGGCAGGCACTGGACCGCGCTGGCTACGCCCCCAGTGCACCACACATATCTCCCCCCCCCCTCCCCCGCGGTCGAGGTGGCGGTGATATGCACGGGGAGCTGATATTGCGGAGCTCCCCAGCGAGAGGGTAATCCAACTGCTCTGCTCACTTTGGTGTGATTGCCTCGACATCGTCACGTACCTTGCGAGCTCTGCAGCAGGTGCTTCCTCCGGTCGCGGCGAGGGTGCGGGGCGGGCTGGTGCGGCCCGAGCCCCGGCGCCGACATGGCCCTCTTGGGGGGGTTGCCGAGGGCCGGGCCGAGCAGGGTGGCGGGCGCGGGCGGCGCGCCGGAGGGCTGCCGGGAGTAGCCCGGCGGCCGGTAGCGGGCGCTCTGCACCTGGCCCAGGGCGTTCATCTTGAGCAGCGCGGAGGCGATGCCCGCCCCGGAGCCCGAGGTAGGCAGCCGCGGCAGGCTGTTGGTGCCCGCACCGCGAGTGGCCTGCAAAAAAACAACAAAAAAACACACATTTCAAACTTTTGATTTATTTAAAAATATTGAAGTTTCATTTTGTTGTTTCACACCCAAGGGGCAGGCATCACACACAACTTTAACTTTGCTTAAGAATAAAATTGAACAACTCGTCACCTGTAGACTCCTTGGCAAGGTGGTGGACCTGGCTGCCACGTCGGCGAGCTCGTGCCCGTCGTCGTCGTGCTCGTCCAGGTCGTCGTCATCGCCGTCATCGTCGTCGTCGCCGTCGGCCGAGCCGCCCGAGGTGTCCGGGACCGAGGCGCGCCGGCCCTGGGCGCCCGCGCCGGCGAGGGCCACGGCGATGGTGCCGAGCGAGGGTCCCGGTGACGGCCCCGAGGCGCCGATGCCGCCCATGGAGCCGCAGGACCGCACGCGGTCCAGGTGCTCGCGGCTGCGGTGCGAGTAGAGCAGGTCGCCGGCCGAGCGGCGCTTAGCCGCCGTGGCCACCGAGGCCGTCATGGTGTCCGAGCCGCCGCACGAGAGGCGAGACCTGCGCCAATAGGACGGACCTTAGATTAGAGGAAGGGTTCACTGGGTTCACATCCTCGTCCTCCCCCTCCACTAACTTATTCCACAAGCGCCCTTTTAATATTGCGCCCAGGGTCGGCTAATTTGTCCATGTGGCATTCTACAATGATTTGCAGTAAATCATAACTAAAACGTTACTTAAAGTGTACACTAAACTTGCGACTAGTAACTACGAATCTTTAGTATTAATTAAATTTCCCCAGTATTATAACTACGGTACTAGGAGAACGTACTGTAATACTAAAAAAACTTTTAGTAACACTAGGAAAAAGTTTAGTAATACTTGAGAATTTCTTGATAATATTACACTACAGCACAACACTTTAGTTACTACAGTTAGTCAGATTTTCTTGTGAAAATTTAAGTGTGTGTTTTGTGTTGTTTTGTTTCGTAACGTGTTACGTTTTTTACTACGTACCGCGAGTCTGCCGCCATGAGGGCCGACTCGAAGCTGCCCCTCCAGGAGAACCTCTCGTAGTCCGAGGCCTCGCGCTCGTCGGCGTTCATGTCGTGCGGCAGGTGGTCGTGGGGGAGGCCGGCGCTGCCGCCGAGCAGGTCGTGGGAGCGGGAGCGCGCCAGCGTCGTGGGCCCGCCCCCCGCGGCCTCGGCCGCGTCCTGGGCGTCGTCCTGGCCGCGCTGCTCCGGCTCCGTGTCCGTCACAGAGTCCTCGTCCTCCTCCGTGGTGGTCGACGCCACCGACAGCTTCTGCTGCAGGCGCCTGCGCACAAAAACAAGAATGAAATTGCAACATTAAGGAAAATCTGGGGAATACCTTAGAGAATTAAATTTTCCGGAAAAGGTCAAAGTTTCCGAAAAAAAACCTTAAAAAAAGGAGAAGTAAGGGAATTTTTCCGGTTTTTTCTGTGTGTTTTTTTAAAATTGCTTTTCTTTCCAGCTTTCATTCAAATCCCTAGAAAAACTGTGGGCTCAAGCCACTCGGGGGTCTCGTTTGGTTGCGTAACGCCAGGCGTGGTGTATAAGGTCCGGGTGACAGAGTGGGCAATGCAGCGTGGGTCGCCCACATTCAGGGGGTCGGTGGTACAAATTGCCAACCTTTCAGGCGGCTCACTTGTGAGAGCGCCCCCCCCCCTCCCTGTTTGGCCGTAGTGGTATTAGTGTCGCATAAAGGGACTAAAGTAAAGTTTTACACAATTTTGCAAAGTTTTGGGATCAAAATTGCGATCGTTCTGCGGATGTGCACAAAAACGTTCGAGCTCAAGTAACAAAATTGACCCTAATTTTCAACGAGAGTGTAGTTTGTAGCCTTTGTGCTGAAAAGAATTGGGTCAAACAGGTGGGGAGAGGGGACTTTATCCGAAAACACATCCCCAAGTCAGTTGGTACATATTTGTAAAATCTCCTATTCGAGCTACAAACGCGGCCGTGGGTACTCTTCGCGACCCCCAGACCCAGCGGTCCCCATACAGTGCGGTTAACATCACTACCCTATGGGAAGGGGGTGGGTCTCTTTATATGCTCAGGTAGAGACTGTCTAATGCTCAATATGATGGACACGAATGGCACGCGCAGTTAGTATGGGCGGGGGAGTAGTCCGACGACCAAAAATCATTTTTCGGGGGAGTAAAGACCCTCCCCGCCTTTTTGGCGAATGGAATGGAATGCCGCACGGCGACGGCCTCATGGCGGTACGCAGGCGGCTGCGGCCCGCGCGCTAAAGCGTCTGGGAGCTGCAGCGGCGGCGAGAGCGGGCGGCGGCGAGCTGGCAACGCCGCCCCACCGTCTCGGGCCTCACCTTCTCCTCCGCGCCCAGCCGCGAGCCGCGCCTACAACCGCTTGCTGCTGGAGAGTGGCGAGTACGGCGGTATACGTCGCCACCATACCGCCGAGTAGTACTACTACTACTAGTAGCGCCTCCGGTACAACGAGTACAAGTCTGCCGGTGCCCAGGTGCGCCAAATTTCGTCGTAACACGAAAAGAAAAGAATTACCTAAATTATAGCTGATGCATTTTCAAAAGAGAGCTAAAAAGTTAGCCATACAACAGTTATTGTCTAGAAGAATATGGAACTAGCAGTGAAAATTAATAATTGGCTTTCTTAGCTAAGAATTAGCTAAGCATAAGCTTCTAAGGCCAAATTAACGTGTGTAGTAGCTATTTTAGCTAAAACGTTTTTTGTGCACTTAACATCGTGGGGAAAACGATGGCGTAGGTCAGTGCGCGCGCCTGCCTGGTCAGCAGACGGTCTCCACATCGCCATTCTGACGCTGACGGTCTCTATACCCATTTAATACGCTTGAAGACCTACACTCGCATAACACTCATCGTAGCGCGAAACAATTTCGACCCTCTACACACACAAATAACAAAAAAAAAACATTAACTGTTAAGGACAAAGCTTGCACCAATTATTTTTTTTTTTAAATTACAAGTTGGCACACATGGGCCAACAGCGTACAAAAATTTGCCCCATGCCCCTTTTCTTAGGACAAAGTTGACATTTCCCGTTTAATAAGACTGTAAGGAGAGTACTTTTTACTTTTCACGCTTCTTGTCCAGATTGTTTTCGTACATTCTTCTTAACACATCTTTTCAATGCGATATGCCCTACAATGACATTCGTCTTGTTTTCGCACCGTATACGGTATGCGGGCGCTCTGGCTGCGGTCCGAGGTTCCTCCATCAGGAGCCATACTCGCCCGGCGTAAAGTGTATTAAACCGCTTCTTTTTTCTCCTCTCTTTCTTTTGTTTCCCATCGCAATAATTGCGTTACCGTCATGTCCGCAGTTTGGCCCGGAGTCAACTTGACACGCTCGCCGAACGACGCCACCGGACCCAAAGCGACCGTCATATGGCCCGGTCACGCCCCGTCCTTTTTTTTCGACGCGGTTAAATAACAACTTCGATTCGTGTCTTTCAGTATCGTGTGTCGACAGTCAGTTTTCCTGCATCGGGTAGTGCAGGCAGGCAGGCTGCCTGTATGTGTGTTTCGGCAGTGTGGGACAGAGTAGCTCCAAGTGAAAGTGCCCCGCCCCGCCTCGCCCCGCCTCGCCCCGCCTTGCCCCGCCCGCTCAAACACGGGCCGCGCGGCCTCGCTTCGACTGCAACAAGACGCCCTGCAGAGCGGGAGAGCTCAACACACTAAATAAAGGGCAACTACATCAACGTCTCTAAATCCATCACACAGAAAAATTATTAGCTTTTGGCAACCATCGTGTGGTTGGCTGAGGAGCACCATAAAATATAGTTCATACAACATTCACATGGTTGTGAGAACAAAAATAAAATAAAACATGGTTATTACCGGATGGTTTTAACGCCGTTTGAGTCTTAACCAGTGTCAAGGAACTTCATGTTTTGTTGAAAGTTGGAATTTGAGGAAAGTTCTGATCAGGTGAAATAATCTCCGGCGCATCATTTCACAACTCGCTCGAAGTATCTTCACCTTTGCTATCGCCCTGAGTTCACACGAGTCACTGACAAAAACCTTTAAGTTTCCATTCATGTTCTCTCAACCATGTTTTGATCAGGTAAATTTGTGCCTATGATAAACAACACAAAAACATTTGTTTGTACTTTAGGTTGCAACAAAATTGTCGTTTCCCATTGAGAGTGCGAGGTATGTACGCCCTCAACCCTCCATGCGCCTCCTCCCCAACATCTTTGGGCCCTAACTCGTAGCTTGTTATGGAGAGTGCGCGCACCCCGCCGCGTTTGGAGTCAACTCTTTGATGCCATTATAAAGCGAGGGGTCCCCTTCGGCTCCGACGCGCTCCTCCTCCGATCAGATTCGGCTCGGAAACTTTCCTCCGACCTCGCCTCGATGCACCTGACATGGCAATAGCGGACACCCCCGCCCGCCTTTCCTCGAACTGCACGGGAGCGCATTGAGGGGCAGTCCGCTAATAACAGCGCACGCGGTACAGTCACATCATGGCTGGAAGCACTGAAAATTTTCCGGAAAATTTCAGAAAAAAACGGCAAATTTCAAGGGAAAATGAAAAACTTCCCAGACTTTGGAAGTTCAATTATTATCCAGAAATTTTCAGGAATTTTTCGAAAATTTTCCGGGAAAATAATTTTGGAAATTCCCAACCTTACGCAGACTTACACACAGGCTTTCGACGATACAGTCAATCGTCGTTGTTCCTGGGTAACACGACACTATGTCGAGCAACTGGCGAGGAAAAAGGTTGAGACCGGATGGGACTTTATAATTGTTGCTCGAAGAGTCAGTTAGTGGATTGAATCGATATTTTTAAACAATTTGTTGAGAGTAGCCCACTTACCCACTGCCCAAAATAGTGGCTCTGTTTGGGAGGAAAGTTCGTCTATTTTTCTCAGGTACATTATTACGAGGGGTCCCGGGTCCCCCCGTTCCAAAATAGTTGTACAACGAGTTGGCGAGTTGACGAGTTGCCGCGAGTTAAGCACGAGTTAGAATCAATTTTTGGAGAGTTTTGCGATATTTATTTGAAAATTTAGAGCGAGTCTAGGCAAATTTTCGCGATTTGGCACGAGTTCTTTCGATTTGTTGCGAGTTTGACGCGAGTTCAACGCGAGTTGGGCGGGGCAGGTGTACAACGAGTTGGCTAGTGGGGGACCCCTCGCATTATTAGGCAAGTTACGGGAGCTCGGCGCCTGCGGAACTCGGGGTAGGCCACCCCGCAGTACACGCATGCACTGCAGGCAGCGTGTTGCCTACCCACCAGGCGCTGAGAGTTGGCAGCCTCGTCACAGCGACTGGACGTGGATGTGCTCTCGAGACAATACTGACGCCCCCCCCCCCCCAACTTGAGAACAAATTGTGGTTGTAGCAGTTTGAGAAGTTCATGGTCGTTTCGCACTTGACACGTCGCTTGCGTATAGGAGTGAAAATTGGGGATAAAAAGGAAGGGCCACAAGTTTTATAGGTTTTTACTCCGAGAAATTGAGAAGAAATGGACAAAAGTGGCCGAAACTGTCTCTTCTCAAGACACTCTTCCGCCTCCTCTCTGAAAACTCAACAGTGTACATTGTATGCTGAAAAATCAGCGATCATTGATGATTGCTGATATATCAGTGTACATGGCATGATTGCTGAAATATCAGCAATCATTAATGATCACGTTTAGGTTTTTGGCTTATATTTCTTTCCAGACGGATATCATCGGAAAGTGGATAGCATTTCCAGATTCCTCGTGAAAAATGCTTTCAAACGAGCTACTATGTGATGGGGTTCAAATTGACCTTTACCATAACTTGGCTTACATTACCGACATTTGCGAGAGACGGGCCATTTCGGAAGTGAACCCTATCACATAGTAGCTCGTTTGAAAGCATTTTTCACGAGGAATCTGGAAATCTGGAAAACTTTTCGATGATATCCGTCTGGAAAGAAATATAAGCCAAAAACCTAAACGTGATCATTAATGATTGCTGATATTTCAGCAATCATGCCATGTACACTGATATATCAGCAATCATCAATGATCGCTGATTTTTCAGCATACAATGTACACTGTTGAGTTTTCAGAGAGCTCTCCCGTGTGCTAAAACAACTTTGCTTTCCTTTCGTGAACAACATTGTACTTTTGCATTAAGCCCTTGTGCAGCGCTCGAAAGGAAAAGCAAGAGCGACGCCCCACCCCGCCCCGCCCCGACCCGTGGGAAAATGGAAACGGGCTCCGGAATGCCTTTCATATCCAACAGCGTGAGGAACACCGCCGCCGCCGGTTATCGGCACATCAAGCAGCGCCGACCAGGTCCCGGTGTTCACCGCGTTCACCCACACTCTCACTCTCAGCTGGCCGCGGCCGCTCGACCTTGGTCCCCGGTGTTCACCCGACCTGGTACCGGTTTTAACCGCGTTCACTGGTAACGCTGTTAAAAATAATAATAGACGAGTACCAAGTACCGAGCACCCAGTCCAGGCCGTGAGATGTTCAGCTGCTTTACACAAGTCGGTGTTCAACAGGTGAGTATGAAGACCGAGTGAGTGAAGGGGGGTTTCCTGCATCGGGTAGTGCAGGCAGGCAGGCTG
>NW_026267205.1:170247-171946 GCF_000697945.3 Frankliniella occidentalis
TAATAAATTATTCATTCTGCATACTTATGTAATTATTGGAAAAGTCGGGAAGAGGGCGGCAGCGGCAAAATTCAAATTTGGATTGAATAATACTTGGAAATTTAACGAATACTAATGAATAATCTTGAATATCAGTGAATATCAAGTGATAAGTGTCTTACTGAATACTAATTTTTGTTTGACCCTTGAATATCGCGAACCCCTCGGTGCGACCTCCTCCCCCTCCGGACCGATAGCGAGCGCCGCTCGCTCCACGGCATTCCATGATACGCACGGAATCGAAACTAGGTCACGACGCAGAGTGTCCAAGTGCACCTTCCTCGCCGCTGAACCGATCAACAGAGCAGACTCTCGGCGCAATGCGAGGAGCGGCCGGGCCAGGGAGGCGCGCACTGTTTATTGAAAAACAATGACCCGAGGGCCCGAGGGGGCGACACGGATTATTCGCAGATGAATGTCCTACTTTTGCGGACGGACGAAAGGAAGCGCCAAATCGACAGCCGCCCGTCTCCGAGATTGCTCTCAATCCGCGTTGTACCGGGGGGATTGGGGGGGGGGGGGGTCTCACCCGTAGCCTATTGTGCGCCCTGCTCAGTGTGCCGCCGCCCCAGACCACCCACACCCGCCCTTTGCTCCTCTCCGTTTATCCCGTTCACAATACTTCAAAGAGAGGCTTTTGGGTTACCTGGTAGTACAACCTACCGTCACGCGACCGGCCGCGGGAGGATGGTATAGATAGTAGTACACCCGAGTACACCGGCCTGGCACCGGCTGATCAGGGAGAGGGGAGGAGGGAGGGCACCGACGCGTGACCGGCGGCGGCCGGGGGGGGGGGTGAGGACGTCCGGTGCTGCACCGCTCAGGGGGCGGCTGGGCCCGCCCGCCCGTCCCCGCCGCGTCACTGGGAGAAAATCTGCAAGATATGCGCAGGGTCCCCGGGAAAATTCATAGCGTGCGGCCACGTATCGCCGACGCCGACGCCTGCAGTCGTGAGCGGCGCGCCTTGAGTCGCCACGAGGCACACTTATTCGGGGAAGATAAAAGAGTAAAATAAAAAGTTTAGCGGGAGCAGCTGGCTCCACACACCGGGCCGCCAACGCGGGCAGGCTGGCTCGCTAAAGGTCAGACCCGGCACCCTGACACGACACCCGCGACGGTGGCTGACCTCAACCATGGCCCGGACACCACGCAGAGGCCCCTCATCGCAGGGTGAAGTCATCAAACGTCAAGAGCGTTTCACCCCCCTTTGGAAACTTATTTCCCACCCTTTCCTTTCCGCTTTCCCTCCTCCGCCCAGCCTGCTTTACGAGCATTGCTTTTGAAAGGGCACACACATTGACGAGAGGTCTCTTTCACGGTCTTATATCACCCTCGCAAAGTGCCCAGCCCCAGACGTTCTCGGGACCGTGTTCCAACATTTTCCGGAAATTCGCGGGAATATTTCCGTAACTTTTCCCGGAAAATGTTGAAACACGGTCGGTCAGGTCGGTACACAACATGGTCGGCGGGCGGGCGGCGCGCGCCCCGCGGTGCCATACTCGTGCTCAAGTAGGGCATATTACCGAGCCGGCGGGCGGTGGTGCGTCTTAGTTAGGGGACTGCTTGAGCAGCTCGCCGAGGGGGCGCAGTGGGCCAAAAACACACACACACACACACACACACACACACATACATACACGGCGGGGACCTCCCCCCCCCC
>NW_026267205.1:172886-183450 GCF_000697945.3 Frankliniella occidentalis
TTTGACTTTTCAAATGACTTTTTGACTTTATCTTGACTTTTTTCTTGACTTTTTTAATCGCGTACACCTACTTTTAAGAGTGGTGTACCCCTCGGGGGACATGCTGCTGAGTGCTGTGCTGTGCAGAGCGAACCGCATGGGCGGGCATCTACACTAGAACTGGTGTGCTGACCGGCGAGTAGGTTGTGATGGGGGGGGGTACCCGACGCTCGCGTCACACGGCCCGCGGCAGCACCGCGCGTGCGTACTCGGGGGGGCTGACTCATCACAACACACGCATGCACACACACACACACTCACCGGTGGACGTATCTCTCGCGCGGACCTCCCGGGGGGCCGCCGGGGCCGCCCTGGCCACCGGACACCTCGTGCATCAGGGCGACCAGGCGGCCGCCGATGTGCTGCATGACCTTGGCGAAGATGGGCGGCGAGGCCTGGGGCGCGGCGGGGGCGGCCCGCGGCACGGCGCCCGCCTTGTCGTCCATCCGAGACAGCGACGCCATGAGGCGCTGGTACACCACGTCGTCCTCGGGCCTCGCCGTCGTGTCCGAGGCCGTGTCGAAGTTGGTGATGATCTGCTGGCAGCTGGCCGAGATCTGCTCCTGCAGGGCGCGCTTGCAGCTCTGGCCGGCCGCGCCCTCCAGGTCCGACGACGTGTAGTCCGACGAGTCGTACGAGTCGCTCCACGTGTCCTCCGAGCTGAGGTACTCGACGAGCTCGCGCACCTGCTCGTCGCGGATGCCCGGGACAGTCTTCATGAGGCGCGTCAGCTCCGACTCGAAGTACACGAGCTGGGGAGGCTTGCGGCGCTGGGGCGCGGGCGCACCCTGCTGCGCGCGCTCGGGCGTGGCCGCCGGGGCGGGCGCGGGCGGCGGCGCCTGTGTGGGCGCCGTCATGTTCTTGAAGAAGGCCCTCATCTTGGACATCATGAGATTCGTCTCCTCGTCCGAGCTCCAGTTGTTGAAGCTGTCCCTGCGGGTCAGCGAGGTGGCGGGCGGCGTGGTGGTGCGGTGGGAGGCGGCCACGGCCACCGGGGTGGCGGGGGCCGCGGCCTCCGCGGCGGCCTCCTCGTCGAGCACCTCGGGCACCACGGGGCAAGGGCCCGGGCAGGGGTCGGCCGGGCTGACGGCGCCGCTGCTCGAGCTGGAGTCGCTGGCGCTCTTGTTCAGGAGATCGTCACAGCTGCCCACGAAGCCACTGTCCCTGCTGTGCTGCTTGTTCCTGGAGGCGGCGAGGCCCGCGCCGAGGTCCTGGCCGGCGGGCGCTGGCGACACGCACACGTCCCGCTCGTCGGAGGAGGCCGGCGCGGACCCGGGCCCGGCGCCCGAGGCCGGCGTGGACGTGTTGAGGCCGGGCGCGCTCCCCACGGAACGCTTTCTCTTCTTGCGCTTGACGGTGTCGAACTGGCCGTCCACGGCCAGGGCGGGCTCCTCGGGTGCGCCCGCCTCGTCCTCGGTGGTGCTGGCCTCCGAGCCACTGGCCTCCTCGGCCACGTCCTCGGCCGCGGCCTCGGCGGGCTGCGCGGGCTGCGAGGGCGCCGGCGCGGCCTGGGCGTCCTGGTGCGCTGGCCGGCCCGTGCCCCTCGCCCTCACCAGCCGCTTGCGCCGCTGCTCCGGACTGGGACGCCCCTCGCTGTCAGAGCCCACGCTGCCGTCTGAGTCCCGACGACTGCTCCCCGGGAAGCCCATGAACCCGGACAGGAAGTACTTCTCCAAGCGTGACGATGCGAGCTCAGCGGGGTCGGCCTGGTCCTGGGGGTGGTCCTCCTCGGGATATCCGTCCTCGGCGCCCAGCGACTCGAGGCCCTCGCTGTAGATGGAGCTGTTGGTCTCGGACATGGCATCCTGCTGCACGAGGCCGTTCGCCCCGCCACCCAGGTCGAAGAAGAAGTACTTCTCCAGCTCCGAGGAGGCGGGCGCGCGGGGGCGAGGGGGAGTGCGCTGGTCTGTCTCGCTCTCCTCGCACGACTCCTCCAGGATGGTGTGCAGGGTGAAGTCGATGGCGGCCCGGTGGTAGCCGCGGAGCTCCTCCTCGCGGTCCACGGCCGCGCCCTCCACGCCCTCGTCGCCCGAGCTGGTGTCCGTGGCGGTGGCCTCCATGTCCAGGTCCGCGTCCCGGTCGGGCTCTACCTCCTCGACCCACGAGTCGTCGTCGGCCAGCCCTTCCTCCAAGCAGATGACGGCAGAAAGGGTCTGACCGCCCGTCACCACCTGCACGTCCTCGTCGCTCGGCCGCGTCCTCCTGGGCACCGGCATCGGCGCGAGGCCCTCGTCGTCTTCATCGTCGTCGTCGTCCTCGTCTGTATCTTCTTCGAAGGCGGCCTCTTCGCCGGCCTCGGCCTGCTCCACCTCCTCGAAGTTGGTGTGCAGCAACGTGACGGCGGGGGACCGGGGCGGCCCCACGCTCACACTCACGGGAGACTCGGGGGGCGTGATCATCACCAGGCTGGTGTACTTGAGGGGGACGCAGACCTCATCGTCGGGCGGCGCTCGGCGGGCGACTGGCTCCTCCTCACCTGGAGCTGGCTGAGCGCGCGCCGACGGCTCAGGGCCGGCCGCGGCCGCGAGCGCAGCGAGCGGACTAACGGACCCGCCACTCGCCTCCCCGCCCCCCTCACCCGCGGCCCCGGCTGCCCCGGCGCGCTCCGCTGCCTCCGCGGCCCCGAGCGGCTGCCGCCGCTGCTTGTGCTCTTGCTGCTCGCCTTCCAGGTCTCGATCTCCGGATGGCGATAGTTCCATTGACTCGGTGCCGGAGAACTCGCCGTCGCCCAGGTCCTGGTGGCTGCTAGCGGTGCTGGCGGCGCTGCTCCTGCGGCTGCGCACCTGCTGCGCCTCTGCCTCCGGGTGGAGCGACTCGTCGCGCAGGATGTCCTTGAGCGCGACGGGCGCAGTCTCGATCACGCTGAGGCACTCGACGTTGCCGCCCAGCGAGGCGAGCTCGTCCGGGCTCACCTGCCCGATCACCTCCTTGTTGATGGCGGCCACGGCGGCTGCTTCACCGCCGCCCTGGTCCGCGCCGAACATGTCCGCCTCGCCCTCTGTCGCAGAGGGGGGGCATGCCGGCTTCTCCGTCGACGTCATGCCGTCCTGGGGCTCTGGCTGCTCCACGTCAGAGAGCCCCGGAGACACATCGCCAGCCTCCTTGACGCGCGACACAACCGCGGCGTACGACGTCCTCGGGCCCCCGGTAGGCTGATCCGCCTCGCTCGACGCGGCGCCGGCAGTCACTGCGGCCTGGCCGGCCTCGGCACAGCAGGCGACGCTGGGTACCTGTGACGTGTCGCCGGTGGCGGGGATCGCGGGGGGCGCGGGGGCGGCCGGCGGCGGCGGCGGGGGGGCCTCGCGGGGCCGCGGCGCCGCGCACCTGTCCGCGCGAGGCCGGCTATCGCCCGCGGGACTCACAGATAACGTCGCTTTGCCGCGAGGTGCGTCGCCCGGCTCCTCCGCCGTTGCTGTTGTCCGGGTGACGTCATCCGCGGGCGTGGGCGACGGCGACGGCGAGGAGTTGACCACGAACACGCGGCGGAAGGGCTGCTGGCAGTCCGAGTCCTCCTCGTGCGGGTGCGGCTCGCCGCTGGCGCTGCTGCTGCTGCGGCTGCAGCTGGTCGTGTCGTCCTGCCGGAGGCCCTGCTTGAGCGTGATCCCGTCCCGGAGGCGGTACGTCCTCGACACCTCCTCGTCGTTGGAGTCTTCGTCCTCGCTGTCAAAGTCCACGTTGGTGTCCTCGTCCGAGTACGACGTTGAGGCACAAGAACTCTTCCCTACATCTTCTTCCCCTTCATTTTTCTCTTCTTGTTCCCTTCCCGCGGGATCCGTCTCCTTAATCGGTTCCGCCTGGCTGGCGTCGTCTGCTCCGTCAGGGTGCAACTTAGTGTCATGCTTGTCATCAACTCGGCCCGCAATTTGGTGGGCGTCGTCGGTCTGGTCGGCGCTTCCGCAGACGTCGTCAGGGTGGGCGTCAGCCTGCTTCGCGTCGTCCTTAATCTGGCGGTAGGTGACCAGCACCACGCCGTTGTCGTCCTCCTCGGCGACGCTGGAGGTCCGCGACACTCTCCGGCCGCCCTCGGCGCCGGCGGCCGCAGCCGCGGGAGCGCCGGGGGCGGGGCGCGCGGGGGTAGGCGAGCCCTTGGAGCGCCGCGCACGCCCGCCTTTGCGCCGGCGGCCGCCGCCCCCGGGCTGGGCCGCCCCCGAGTGCGGCCTCATGGTGGCGGCGGCGGTGACGTCAGCCTGGACGGCATGGAGGGTGCTGGGCACTGAGTGCACGGGCACGAGCACGGGCACGGGCACTGGGATGGGCACGAGGATGGGCACGATGGAGCCGCACGACGCGCAGGGCCCGGAGCCTGCACCAGCCACGACTGCAGGCTGGATCGGGCCGGGTATTGGTCCAGCCGGACCACTGCGCGCCGCCTCCCCGCCCCGCCCCGCCGGCCCCGCAGCCTGCACAGCCTCCGGACGGCTGCTGGACCGGCGACTGTGCTGCGGCGAGCGGCAGCATCCGGAACCAGGGTTTCCAAGCAGCGCCTTGACCCCCTTCCCTGCGGTGGCGACGGCGCCCTGGTGGCCGCCCTGGTGGGGGTCGCCGCCCGGAGGCCCCAGCCCCGCCAGCCAGTCCTGCAGCCCCAGGCCGCGGCGTGGGGCCCAGCCGCTGCTCGAGCAGTCCGATGACGAGGGTGACCCGTCCAGGAAGGCCCTGGCGTGGCGGTGGCGCCGGGCCGCGGCGATGGGCGTGGGCGTCGACATGGGCGACGAGTCGTCCCTCGCGGCCACGGCCGGCTCGAAGTAGTCCCAGTCGCAGTCGTCCAGGGTCACGCCAACGCCGCCGGACGAGGTGGACAGGCAGTCGCCCACGTCATCGTCGTCGTCGTCATCCTCGTCGGACCGGGGCTCATCCTCGTCGCGCGAGCTCGAGTCGCTGCTGATGAACACGAGCCGGAAGTCGTCGCCGTCTAGAGAGGAGTGTGCGCCTGGGACAGGCTCCCCGTCGGGCACCGCGGGGTCGGGGCAGCGTCGCCCCGTCCGTGCGCACGGCGACCCGCCTGCAAGCAGAGAAAAGTAGGTCAGGCGAGAGCACCGCCGGGTGGGGCCGCCACCGCCCGGCCGCCTGTGCACGCTGGGCTGCCTGCCGCCCGGGCGGCGCAGCGCGGCGCGGTGCTATGCGGTTCGGTGAGTGCGCGGTTCTCGGCGTCGAACGCAAACAAGCAAACACAGTCTTGTCCGCACAGACGCGCCCGGGCTGCCCGCCATCGCCTGCTTCCCCGCTCCCGCGACGGCAGAACCACTTTGCAAATGCGTCGGTATACGCCCTAATGCAACAGCACGTCCAGGCGGGGCGGGGGCGGGGGCGGCTTCCACCCCTGGCGGCGGCCCTGTTGCTGGGCGGCAGCGAGTGGTGCCCCCCCCCCCCCTCCCACCACGGCAATAAGTGCCGCCGAGTCTCAGCTTCAGCACGGAGGGGTGGCGGTGGCAGCGGGGGCGGGGGCGGACAAGTGGACCGCCAACGAGGCAGGTCGAGATTTGATATACAGATGATGTGGGGTTGTCGAGTTTTCCTGTTGGTCGCTAGTTCGCCAGCGCACCCTTCTATATTCAGCCAGGGCCGAAAGTAACAGAAATCAGTTAAGAATACATCAAACTGACATAATATTGACAATTTTTTTTTTATCAAACAGACCACAGCAGGTACATGGTGACTTGAAATTGACAACTTATAGACGTGACAAATTTTTGACCGTTTTGCATAATGATAGAAATTGTCATGTTAACGTCAATATGACGTCAGCTGATGTAAACATGAGTTTAAACCATTAGGAGCACGTAAGCCAATGCCATACAGATCCACATGTAGCTCAGGGGTTAGCAAGTCACCACTGGGATTGAAAGATCGTGGGTTCGAATCCCACTTGCAGATAGTATTTCATGGCAAATTCTGGCGGTGCAAACCCAGGTAGAACACGTTTGTCAAAATGATGTCACAATGACCTCACTTTGACGCTCATCGTTAAGATTTACTGCGACTAGGTAGCCAGGTTGAGCTCATTTTGACGTCAAGTAAGGGTCATTCAATATTTTTTGACGCTTGTGTTCTACCTGGGAAGCTGAGAGAGTAGATGGAGACCATCAAGCAGAGTGCGGCAAGGACCTGCAACGTGGCCAGCAATATTATTTGCTTAAAACTTCCGTGTTATCACTATGATGTCATTTTGACATCAAAAAATAGTCATGTTCTTCAATGGAAAACACATCATAGTGACCAAAACAAAATCGACCAAAATTTGATGTCATATTGATGTATTGATGACAAATCCCTGTAACTTGGGTGTGAAGAGGCTGGGGATAGGGTGTTTCATTCTCAACTTTTGACCGCTTTGCGCAATGGGTTCCCCATCACGAAAGAGAACAAGCGGTGGTTAATACAAAGTTGGCCACATGTTCTTTCAAACGAAACACCGTTACATCAAATCCGACGTGAGGGAGGAACCCACTGCGCAAAGCGCTCAAAAGGTGACAATGAAACACTCTAGCTGGGGACCGTCTTGCTCGCTCTGCTGCAGAATATCAAGCACGACGGCCATCGGCCGGCGGGCAGCCGGGGCCACCACCGCAGTGAGCGCGGTCCACGGTACAGTATGGTGATGCGGTTTGTCTTTCGCGTTTTGCTTGCTTTGCGGTGGAATCAATTAGTGTCTCAAGAGCTGCCTGGTCGGGGGCGTCTAGACCGGCGTCGTACCCCATAAGCTTCCGCCCGGGTAACGTAAAACGAATTATTGAGAATCCAGGTCACGCGACCACCGCCGTAGCCCAGCAGCCCCGGACTGCCGTCGCAAAGTGAGTATCGGCCACCACAACTTCTTCAACTTCCACTTCAAAACGGGTTATAACGACTGCTTGTTCATAGCGAACACTTCTTACTTTATTTCGCAGCAGATGAGTTGTAAAAGAAATTATTAGACAAAAACTCCACATTTTGACGCAAGTGTGGGGTATGTTTTAAATCCGTCGGGGGAGGGGGCGGGGGCGGGGCAGAGAATTGACACCGGGGGGTGCTTGGCGTGCGCTTGCTTACCGAGGCCGAGCAGGCTGAGGCTGACGGGGGCAGCAGACGACGCCGGGGTCGGCGCGACCGTTGCCACGCTCCTGAGGGCGTCCTCGCGCTGCCGCGCCTTCTCCAGCATGGTCCGCACCAGGTCCATGGGCTGGTCGGGGTGCTCGGGCTGGTCCGCCTCGTCCTGCGTGCCCACGCCGCTGTCCGTGTGCACCTCGCCCCCGCGGCTCAGGCTCGGGTAGTCCCGCGGGCAGCGGTTGCGCGGCAGGCTGGCATACTCGCGAGCCTCGCGCCGCGGCGCGCTCCAGCGCGGGCTGGAGCCACCTGGAAACAGGGAGGAGAACATTCAATAAGTTACCCGCCCAAAATAAAACAAGCAGGTTTCCATGGATTACACCGGAAACCCAACTGTGTGAATGCTACGCATTCGTAGGCGTGTGAAACAAAATTCGCTCACATGAAGGGACAAGTGTGTGTGAATTTAAAGGAAAAATTCGCACCTTTATTCCCTGAAGTGTACGAATGGGCATTCACAAACCTACAAGTGTGCGACATTCACACACTTTCGTTAATACCAACCAAGATTGTTATTAAAAATTACTTTTTTACTTTACAAACGCAAAAATTAATCAATATTTTGAAAAGTGCAGAAAAGGTGACATGTCAAACAATTTGAATCTTTACATGTCGTAGAAAGTAAATTTTTTAAAAAATGATGAAATTTTGGAAGCTTAAAAAAGTTGGATAGCTGTTACTATCTTACTAGATCGCAGAAGAAAGTTGATTTTTTAAAATGAAAATTTGCACAGTTCATGTTTGTGAGTGGCACTTACTCGAGATGGTCCAGGCGCGCCGCACGCTGCGCTTATTGTTGTCGCCTGCGAGGGCCTGCGACCGACGGCGGCTGGGGCGCCGACTGAGGTCCGCGACGGGCAGCATGGGCTCCCTGCGACAGGACACACAGAGTCAGGACGAGGGACGAGGACAGCGACGAGGACGCGTGTCGCAGAAGGTTCCGCTGTGCTGTACGCCGGGTCCCCGGGGGGGGGGGGGGTACCAAAACAAGTGTTAATGCAAGTTTGCCTGCACGCTCCGCCCACACACGCGCAAGTGTGTGAATGTCACACACCTGTAGGTAGGTGTGTGAATGCGCGCCCGGTGGCACGCGTAAGAGAGTAGTGCAGCTGCGAATTTTTTATTCGAAAATGCACGCACACACTTTTGCCCTCAGGTGTACGAATGCCGAGGGGGCAATAACTCCCTTTTGAAGTGTACACATGATTCCCGAAATTCTTGATTCCCGGTGATTCCCGTCCGCTTATAGTTATTACATAGGTTTTTCGGGGGGTTTTAGTGGTATAAAACGCTTATTTCGACTGATTTGTACTTATTTCTCTAGTTTCCCGCTTATTCTAAGCGATTTCTATTGATTTTGATCAATTTTTATCCTGATGATTCCCAGACAGGTGTACACATGATTCCCGGAGTTATTGCCCCCTCGACGAATGCCGTTCATCACGCACCTACAAGTAACATTCACACACTTGGGTCCCCTCGGGTCCCCCCGGCGCCACCACAAGGCACCCTCGCCTGGGGGGTGTAACAATCACGCGAACACTCGGTCCATCTGGCCAAGGGATGGCGGGTTCATTATTAGAGATTCCTGGAGGGGATTCTTGGCTGGATGAAAAAAAAATGAAAATACCGCCGACAGAGACAACACCGCACGGGTCCAGGAGGATTCAATAAAGCATTCTGCATTCCGCGGTACAGCTGAAAAGACAAAATGAAATTGGGGGGAGGGGGCGCGGGTAAAACGATCACTGGTGTGATTAGATGTTTAAGCACGAATGAGGGCGCCGACGACCTGGTGTGTGCTCCTACTGGGCTCCGGGCTGACAATGCCACGGGTGTTCACAGAATGTGTACTCCGACAGTAGCCCAGTGAGAGTAATCTAGGTGTACAACTCCGCGTACTCAGTACCCCCATCCCGTTAAAAAAAAATTGAGTCATCGATCACTTGGTTAATTAAGTAGAATCAGGCCACGCATGGCAATATATGTTTTGCGTTTAGAAATGGTAATGGACTTAAAATTATCCATTTCGATCGAAAAAAAATATTCGAATCAACACTCTGACAGTGAGCACGAACACTTCTATCGCGGAAGGAATGAGTGAGAAAAACACTTGCACTTGTCGCCCGAAGCCCCCGCGGGAGCCCCCCTCCCCCCCTGGATTACCCACTCGAATAGCTCCGATTAGCCCCCGGATTAGCCCCGGATTGACAATAAGGCCGTGCCTAGCTGGTACCCCGACCCCAAGTCGTAGAGGGCAGCACTTGTCTTCCACCGAGTACCGACGCCGCTCGTCCATACCCCACCCGCCGCGGTCGGTGGCGCTACTCCGCGCCGGGCGGTGGCCCGAGCCGCCAGGTGCTTGCGCTCCAACTCACAAAAGCAGTAGGCAACCCATCACCCAACGAGGCGGGCTACCACACCACTCACAGCTGCTGTTGCTGCTGCTGCTGCTAGCTTCCGAGAAATGAGAATCCACCACCATAACCGAGACCGAGGGGGGATTCTCGCTTGCAGGCCGCCGTGCTCCCAGCTGCACAAAACCCAGAAAACCGTTCTTTTGGGAAAAGGTGTCATTATATACTACAACATTTTAGTGCCAGATATCAAAGTCAATTTTTTCGTTCAGATTAACGAAACAAAAGATTAAAAACAAACAAAAACCAAAGTTTTGTTCGGTTTTGTCAAATTAAACAAATTTTGTTTGAGTCAAAGAAAATTTTGCTTCGATTCAACGAAAATTTTGTTACCACAAAGAAAACGGTTTCCTGGATGCAGGTAGCCTAGGTGGCCCTAACCTTTGGTACAACTCCACGCCACAGTGCCTCTGCTCGTGGCGTCGCCCCCATACGCCCACCGGCCGCACCGAGCGGCGGCGGGGGCCGCGAGCTGCAGCCGCTGCAGAGGTCAGCGCCGGCATCGCGCGCCATCAACTTTATGGTTTTTGTTGGTTCGGAATAATAAAAGTGAGAGAGGGGGCTTTGCCGGCCAGGTTTAACAAACGACACACTGGAAAAACAAATTGCTTCAAAGATTGCATAATATTGTTAGTTTGCCCTCGTCAACGACATGGTTGCTGGCCGCGAATCATACACTGTTTCTGTACGAACGACTAGGTCTAACGATAGTGTCGTACGGTACGGTCAGCTCGGTCAGCAACCACGACCTTGACCTCGTCCCCGCGGAGAGGGCCGCATCCCCGTCATCGGCGTGGTATGGTCGTTCGGGGAGTCACACTGACGTCTGGTTAGTCGTAGGCTCACCCCTGCAGAACGCACGAGTCCCGCTTCCAATCCGCGGTGTTGGTGTAGACGTCCCGGCACGCCTGGCAGCCCCGCAGGTGGCACGCCCGGCACCGGCAGCGCCGCTGGTCCCTGTCACAAGTCAGCTGACGGTCAGCTCGGCGTCAAGCTCGGCGTCAAGCTCGGCGTCAAGCTCGGCGTCA
>NW_026267205.1:184265-185366 GCF_000697945.3 Frankliniella occidentalis
GGGGGGTCCAGATCCAGCAGCAGGCCTTATCTACGGGCTGTTATCAGTGGGTGGGGGCGACAAGCGACTCGACCGGGAAGTGCAGCGGTGTAAAGCGAAGCGCATAGCCACCCGTTTTGGGGAGTGGGATGGTAATCTCTTTTCAAAGCACTACCTTCGGCTTCCAAGAATGGGAAAAAAAGATGTTACACAGACAGTGATTTTCGGCGGGCGGCGGTATCGCCATGGTTTCTTCCTCTGTGTGGTAACATTAAATTTAGAGGGTACCCCACGGACCCCAGAACATTCAGTAGTGATTTTTTGTTTCAAATTTAAAAACCAGCGTTTCTTGTGTGTGCCACCATCTCAGCAGCAGGATTCCTTCTGCTGGGTGGAGGACTCGAAGCAACACACCACGACACAGCGCGGGCCTGGCAAGAGCGGCAAGAGCCGATTGTCAACGTGAATGTGAATACAAATCAATGGAGATTTGTTGTCGCACCACCGGAGAGGATAGACGAAAGAGAAAGAAAGAGCCGAAGAGAGGGGGAGGAGAGAGAGGGGACTGGCAGACTGTAGTTGGGCCTCACACTCGGTATTCAAATCAATTTCAGCGATTCACGATGAGATGATCGCTGCGCTGTCAGCACAGCGTAAGAACCCATACCGAACACACTGTCCACAAACCCAACTGAACAATAAAAGCAAATAAGCTAGTTTTTTTCTTTAAGTTTTTGTTTGTGTTCTTTACGTTGTATATGTCGCGGGGCGCCTGCGGAGTAGGCAACGCCGCTGCCCTGCAATCTCGTGCGAGCAGCAGGTTGCCTACCCGAGCAACGTAAGGCGTTCGGCCGAGACCCGAGGGAGTAGGCAACGCGACTCCCCGGCACGCGTCCGGGAGGAGCGGGCTGCCTATCCGAGACACGCAGGCGTCCGGCTCTGCAGCGACAGCAGGACACGAAGGCAAGACCAAGACACACGGCCGGCGTATAAAGGTGGGGGGAGGGGAGGTCTGGGGCTCACGCCGGCATCACGCCGAGCGCACGGTCGGGACGGGGCGCGGCGGGCGGGCGGGCCGTGGGGCGTTGACCGTGAGAAGTATAAGGCGATGGAGTGTGGGTG
>NW_026267205.1:190361-193248 GCF_000697945.3 Frankliniella occidentalis
CGAGGAGGAAGGCGAGGAGGAAGGCGAGGAGGAAGGCGAGGAGGAAGGCGAGGAGGAAGGCGAGGAGGAAGAGGAGAAGGAGGAAGACGAGGAGGTGGACAAGGACGAGTAGGACGAGCAGGGCAAGGACGATTAAGAGGACAATGATGACGAGAGGCGTTCAAAACCGCGGGAGAATTGAGTAAAGCAATTCCACGCATTCGGTACTTTGTTTTACTTCCAGTAGAGTAATAAAAAGAATGTTAGAATATAAAAATATGGACGGAAGAAGGAAGTCAGAAAGAGCGGCCGAAGAAGCCCACGGCGGGTGCTCTAAGCAGTTGAAGCGGCTGCCGGCTGCATAACGTGCTAATTGCTTTGGCAGGACGGGTAGGAAAAAAAGGGTAAATTGTAGACAAAAGGTTGCCATTCACAGCGACAGGTTGTTTGCTCGGAACAAAAACAAAAGTTCCCACGGCGAGAGAAGCATAGCTGTGCGAGCCAACAGCTAAACGGCGACCCCACCTCACCTGCTGGTAAAGCATCCCCGGTGCGAGGAGGTCAATATGGTGTGTAGTGACCTAATTCCAGTCGCAAAGTGTATTATTTTTTTCAATTTTTGTCCCCACTTACTCCGAACAGCTTCGCGTTTCGTTTATCGGTGGAGAATAATGGGATTTTGATGCCAAGTTGGGTAAGCCCAGCCAGGAGCTCTACCAGGCGGGGCGGGGTGGGGCGGGGCGTGGCGGGGCGGGGTGGAGGTGAGAGCGTTGCGTTATTATAACGTCGATTTGATGCTGCCCCGCGCCATCCGCCGAGGTCGTCCCCACCGCACTCGGCTTCCCTTTGCAGCCGGTAATGAGCCACAGTGATCGCATTGAGTGAAAGGGGACCCGGCAGACGGGCGAGGTGAGGCGGGGCTGGGCGCACCTCGGCTCTCTCGATAGATCTCTATCCTCGCTCGGTTTGGTGGAGCAACATAGGCAATGAAAACTCGCAAAAACCACACATGGTGTAATTGCTAATCTCACTTTTTGTATTACGGAGCGCGGGTAACTTGCAGCAGGATGGAGTCTCTCCTCGTCGATCTATAAAGGCGGGCCGAAGACAGAGTGGGGAGAGTACGAGGGGTCGTCAACTCTCCTTGGCCGTGTACGGAGGAATATTGAATATTACAAATAATATTGGTAATATTGAGCCAATTTTCAAGCTGTGGCGTCATAATACTAGAAAAATGTGTAATATCGAGGTAATATTACCAGTAATATGGCTACTATTGGTGTAATATTTGAGGTAATATCAGTCCGTGTACGGAGGAATATCGAAGTTGACGACCCCTCGGGAGAGTACTATAGTGAGCGCATATGGGCCTGATCCGGATAGTGTTAAACGCAGCAAGCGGTGCAGAACATGAGAGTGAGTTTTAAAAACCATTCGCTTGTTATAAATTAAAAAGAAAAAACGTTTGCAGGAAACACTACACGCTTTTGCTTTTTCTGTAAGGCAGTTACGACAAATACATTCTGGTGCAATGCTGAAGCCAGAGTTGCATTTAATATTTTTGCTCCAACATTTTGGAGAGGCACAGAAAGCGTTCACAAATGCATGAGGAAGCGCCACAAAAAGATAGTGCACAGTGTTGAAGAACAACAGCTAAACACTTAAAACTACTAGGTGTCGCCAATAGGTGCGGTACTTTATTTTTAACGATTTTTAGTAATACTGTTGCGCCCATAATTCAGCTCGACAAGGCGCCTTATGGCCCTATTGCCTCTAGCGAGTAGGAAACCGACCTACAGGCTTATGACAGTAAACCTTCAAAAATTGAACGCGGGCCTACGACACCCTGTCTTAACTGTAGGGTAGTCCACAGTCCCCTTCCTTCATTTTGTTCATACTGTACCGCATGCAGGCGTGCGTGCGGGGCGCCTCCGTCGCCGTGCGAGGATGCAACCCGCCCGCACGCCTGCATGCGGTACACACTGCAAAATGCTTGCAAAGAATAGGTTCGTATTGCAAACTTTTTTCTTTGCAGCTTGCAAAGAATTTTCAAGCATCGTACTACGAATTAGTTCTTTGCAAGCTTGCAAACTATTCCTTTGCAATGCAAACACATTGTTTGCAAGGATTCTGCCAGCTTGCAAAGAACTTTTTTGCAATACGAACTAATTCTTTGCAATACAAAGCTCACAAATTCTTTGCAACGTTGCAAAGAATATAGTTTGCAAGCATTTTACAGTGCAGTACACGGTGAAAACAATGTCTGCTTTTTATGTGAAAAACTCTCCTCAGTTTGAGAAAAACTTTGAGGAAGTATTCTCAAATAAATTGGCAATATCCCACATTTCTTCAGAAGCTCGTTCAGGAGACTTCCTAAAAATCTAAGAAGTTTCATCGTACTAAAAGAGGCGTCCAAATTTTCCCCCCTTTCCTCGCAAAATCAGACATTGTTTATACCATGTGTGTATAGGGAAAATACAAGAAGGGGTCCGTGGGTCACTCCCGAACCACTAGAAGTAAAAGTAACTAGCTAATTTTGTATCATACGGTTTGTCTGTTCTCCATCGCAGCTAGCCAGCCAATACCAACCTGAAACAGAGAAGAGAATGTTAATTGAATATAAATGCAGTTGCATTTCAAAAGTCACAACAATAACAGAAACAAATTGTTATATAGTAAAAACTTTAGCTGGATAGCTAAAAATAGCTAAACTTTTTAGCTTAACTAGCGACTAAACATAGCTAAAAAGTAATACAGCTACATAATAGCTGAGTAATTAGCTAAATAAATAGCTGAATATTCGTTAGTCCCGTACCTTGGTCTATCTATACAGCTAATATTTTCAAGTGCATTATAGTGCATGTGCAACACTCTTGGGAACCGACAAAGGCGAAGAGAGCGCGAGGTC
>NW_026267205.1:193298-194874 GCF_000697945.3 Frankliniella occidentalis
CCCGCCCCGCCACGCCACGCCCCGCCACGCCCGTTGACGATTCTCGCACAATTGTGGCGGGTGGTGCGGGGTGGGGCTGCCCTTGCTGAACCGGTCCGACTCTCTGTGCCATTAGCAGAGACACGGCGGACACGGCCGCGCGGCCGCGCGGCAGAGGTGCCGAGGAGAGACGGGCAAGAAGGGCGGGGGCGGGGGCAGACCGGTAGAAACGATCAGGTCTTATCACTTGAGAAGGCACTTTAAGGCGGAAAATAAGTGAAAACCTCAAGGCCAGGCTCATCCGCATAATCATCGCATGGAAGGACCGTTGTCCTTCAACAATTTCAGGATAAAGTCTTTAAAATTAGAAACCCCATAGTGGGTAGGGTTGGAAAGTTTCCGGAAAGTTTTCGGAAAATGTCCGGAAAATTTCGAGAAACAGAAAATTTTCGGGAATTCTTCGCAGGATCCGACAAGAAGGAAGCCCCGCACTCGTCCACGGCGCCCCCTACTGACCTAACCGCGTAGCCCCGCTTGCCTCGGGGCTGAGGGAAGCCCCACCCTGTGTGTGTGAGCTAGAGAGTGGGTTTTAGACAGACAGGAACAGCCAGAGAAATAGAGTGAGACAGGCAGAAAATAACACTGGGACAAAAATGGGAAACCCTGCTTGTCCTACATAAAAGGTGGAACTACTCGTTACTCGTTGTATTTCACTTTCAGAGCAGAGCAGCAACCTTAGGCGATACAGAGCGCGCAATTTTTCATTTTCACACCTTGATTGTTATTTTAATTTTTGCGGTGTAGGAAAGTAAGGGGTGCGTGGGCTGCGGCGGGCTTGGCGGCCCCGCGAGCAAGACTGGCTCTCGTGGCGGGCTGTTCGGCCGGGGTCAGCGGGAAAAACACGGTAAAAACGAAGCCACGCGAATACAGACGCGCGACAGAATTCACTTTCTTGCCAACCTCTGGCCCGTGTGACACCAGCGCCACAACAGCCTCCCGCGCGAGCACTCGCCCTAGACCAGTCCGAGGTTCAGTTCCCCACAACCACCTGCATTGGGGGCCACCACTTGCGATTTTAGGCATTATTACTGTCGGTGTGTGTTAGGTTAGAGAAAATTGCAACTGTGTCACCGTTATGGTGGCTTGTATTCATCCAAATAACGTCCAAATACCGCCGGCCGCGGGTACACCGGCGCCTGCTGCCGCGGCAGGGCCTCGGGCCCGTCCCGCATGCTCTAATACGGCATCCTGGCGGCCTTGCACGCCGACGGCCGGCAGCCCCCCGCCGCCCCGCGCAGAGCGCGCAGCCTCAGCCGGCTGCTCTGGACTGCAATCTGCACACACTGATAAACTAAGTGTTCAACTGCTCAACACTTGTAAGTGTGCAACTGCAAGTTGAATACTTGCAAGTGTCCAACTCCGTAGTTCTACACTTGCAAGTGTTCAACTCGGTAGGTGTGCACTTGCAAGTGTGCAACTCCTCAGTTAAACACTTGCTTAGATTGGACGCTTACTGTGTAGGAAGTGCTCAACCGAGGAGTTGCACACTTGCAAGTGCACACCTACCGAGTTTAACACTTGCAAGTGTAGAACTACG
>NW_026267205.1:194924-196133 GCF_000697945.3 Frankliniella occidentalis
CACTTGCAAGTGTGCAACTCCTCGGTTGAATACTTCCTTAGATTGGACGGTTACTGTGCAGGAAGTGCTCAACCGAGGAGTTGCACACTTGCAAGTGCACACCTACCGAGTTTAACACTTGCAAGTGTAGAACTACGAAGTTGGACACTTGCAAGTATTCAACTTGCAGTTGCACACTTACAAGTGTTGAGCAGTTGAACACTTAGTTTATCAGTGCAGAGCGATCTGAGGGGAGCCGACGACGCCGACCTGGCCAACACCCGTAATAAAGGGTTTCCTACTCGTTCTTTTTCCTTTCGCAGGGTAAGTGCCCCCCCCCTACCTCCTCAAATCCTTTATTCCAATCTGCTCCCGTGATCCAGCAAATAGTGCAGTGGATGCGGCAATGGCTGCTCACGCAACAATAACAGGTTCGGAGCAATTAAGTCCAGAAGCGTACGGGAGGAGGGGGGGGGGGGGTGCTCCAGGAGGCGGAAGGGGACGAGTTCATCGGGGGTCGAGGGTCTTTCACCGATGGACTTCTTCAGAAGGTCTGTTCTAAAACGACTGTCCTAAAACGACTTTTCTCACAGGACTATTTCAGAAGGACTTTCCTAAAAGCACCTCTCTAGCACAGACTTTTCTAGGAGGCTCCTTCCAGAAGGACCGCTCCAAAGGGACCACCTCTCGGCCCAGGACCTCTTCAGCTCCACGTTCCATATGAAACGTGGTCATATTGGTCGCAGCGCGCTGTTAAAAATAACTTGACATAATTCGTTGTGCGTTGGGATTTCACAACTCCACGGCAAAGCGTCGTCGAGGACGTTCAGTTGGATAGTCCTCGTGTACATCCGTGGAACTGTGGAACATCCTCTCGTGAAGAAGCAGAGCTCCAGAGCACTGCAGCAACAGGCTATTGCCGGCAGCCTGATATGGTCATACCGAGAAGCTCGGCCCGGCCCGGGCGTGCTGGGACGGGGTGGGGCGTGCTGGGGCGGGGCGGCTGGAGGCAGGCCGCCGCCTGGACCGGAGGCCCTGGACCTGCTGCAGCATCTGGAGGTCCCCCCTGCAGACAATGGGGCATCGGCGAGGTTGTCGCCTGCGCATCGCCCCGCGCATGCAGCTTACACAACGTCTCGACGACGTGTTTACGGCACAGGCCCCCGCCACGCCCCGCCCCCGTTGCACCTTCAACCGGCCGGGACACCTGCACCACGGTCTCAGCCCCCC
>NW_026267205.1:197883-204641 GCF_000697945.3 Frankliniella occidentalis
GCAGCGCCCTTATGTGTCGACCAAATGAGTTAAGATTTGGTACCTGGGGGTTTTCGAGCATGGCGATTTTATTTCCGGTGTCAGATTTTACTTCCGGGGTCATCCTAGGGGCGTTATCGGGGACCTTGACCCTTGTGTTCCCCCGGAACGATCCAGGTATGACCCTAGGTGAACGTAGAGGCTGAACTCGACAAGATCCCGAGGCAACTGTGCTTCTACTTCGAGACTACCTTCATCAAAGCGCGAGAATAAGAATCAGTAGTCGACGGACACGAAACTTCAAGCTGACACCTGAGGTTTCGCAACTGGAAGGTTGCTTGGATTCTAGACACTATGAAAATCTACTCAAGTAACGGAAATGAAAGCAGATAGTGAAGAATTTATAGAATTGTGCCTTATTTCAAAATTTCGGAGGAAGTAAAAACAAATTGCAGATTGAAAAGGATTTGGATGCTTTGTAATACAAAGTGCTTTGTCTTACATAACATTGCTTTGAAAGGTATTGACAGTGCGCGTTTAAGTGTTGGACTAGAAATTTGGATACGCAAAAGTGTTTTCCAAAAGGGATTTTCATCACGTCACGTGGCCAAAGCTGAATGGCCAGCCCTGCAGTTAAACACATTTAACTGTTCCACTTTACTGTCAGACACTTCTCAGTGTTCGAAGTATCCAGTCCAACGCGTCAAAGTGTACCACGTAGTGTTCAGCATGCGCAGTTGCACGCCAGCTGCAAGATTTCTTCATCACCTACCGTTTTGCCCTTTTTTAAAAAGATAAAAATAATTACGACCGGAAAACAGGAGCCTGGCGGCCCAGCCTCGGTCCAACCACCATCGATTGACTTGTCAATCATAGTCATGCATGTGGCCCTGGCCCTGGCCCTTTCCCGCTGTCGGGGTCCGACTGCACAGCACCAGTCCACTCGTCAGAGGCAGCGCAGCCATGGTCAGACTCCGCCGCTTCCACATCCAGGCCCTCGAGGGGACCATCCTGGCCGGGCTGGTCGCCATGTGTCTCCTGCCGGGGCCGCTGTCTCTTCCGTCGGTGGTCGGTTGGCCAACTGCTCATCGGAACAGTGCACAAATTACGAATTAAGTTAATTTTGTAAACTCGCACTCAAACTTAGGCTTGTACATAAAAGCGTTAATTACTGGTTTAAAACCTTGAGTCCAAAACCATGCATAAACAATACAGTCGATCAAATATATCGGAATTTGTGCACAATTCCTTTACTTTTGTACGCACCGAGGATGGAACAGCATTCCTTTTATCATGCGCATTTCCACAGAGCGCCAAGAGAACAACCACGCTCGTTCGGATGGAGAGATTGGGCAACTGCCCGGAATACCCGAACCTGCCCTGCGGCTTCTCAGAGTCGGGAGTGTTCCCCATGGGGAAAACGCAGTGGGGCAGGGGCATCATGGTGTTCGGCAGGAACTACACCAGGTTCACCAAGGTGGTGGCGCGCATCCTAAGGTGCACCGACAGGAACGACCCGCACTGCGAGCTTTTCCAGACCTGGCGTTTCGGAGACGAGTCCTGCTCGTTCCTCACCATGAAGGGTATGCTGTGGACGCCGCTCTTCCGCATGATCCCGACGCAGAGCTGCCCCATCCGAGCGGTAAGAGTTCACTGGTGAAAGGGCGTAAGTCCTCAAACTTCCCATTGGACTTACGCCCTTTTAACTTTTTACCAGTGAGTTTCACACGAAACCGCAAACATTTTTCCGCGACGGCCCCGGTTGTTTCCGAAAAAAAAATTCCGGGATTTCCACTTTAAACTTAATGAGAGAACTTCCCCTAAACTACAGTTTAACTATATACAAAGAGTATAGTTGAGCTATAGAATAAGTGTCAGTTATTTTAAACAACTGTAATTTTGTGTAGTTAAACTGTAGTTTCTGCTACCTTAGTTCACCCCGTGCAGATTAAATTAAAGTTGGAGTGGATAGGGTGAACAAGAGGAGCGAGAAAGGATCATGACTTTAAATTTGCCCTTTTCCAGGGCGCGTTTAAAATGGAAAACGTGACGGTCGACTTAGAAAGGTTAAAGGCGATAAACTTTCCAGACAAAGGTTACTGGAAAGTGAACGTAGAGGTTGAAGCCGACAAGATTCCGAAGCAACTGTGCTACTACTTCGAGGCTACCTTCATCAAAGTGCGAGAATGAGAATCAGCAGTCGACGGGCACAAAACTTCAAGCTGACACTTGAAGTTCGCAACTGGAAAGTTGCTTAGATTCAATAGTAGAAACGTTAAAAATCAATTTAAGTAACGGGAATGAAATCAGATGATACAATAGTTGTAAGAGATGTGTCTCATTTCAAAATTTCGGAGGAGGGTAGCCTACTGTAAAAAAATGTTTCGAAATTGGGTTGCATTGATATATTGTGCAATTGGCATGTGTCCAAACGCTACGTGTTCGTACTGGAAATTCGAATACGCTAAGGTGTTCAACTCGGTTCAACTGGGATATTGAACACGTCGCGCGGCCAGAATTGCTTGAGCAACCTTGCAGTTGAAGACTTTTGAGTGTTCGTAATCGTTCGAAATATCCAGTCCCACACGTCAAAGTATATGTGCAACGTAGTGTTCAGCACTCGCATATGCACGCCAGTTGAAAGCTCAACTCAACAGTGTAGTTTTTTCACTTTTAAAATAAATAAATATGTACGACCGAAAAAGAGACGGCCCATAGCGTCGATGCAATCACTATCGATAGCCTCGTCAATCATGGTCGTGCATGTGTCCCCTGGCCCTTCCGCCTGTCCGGGTCCGACTGTTACATAGCGACACGCTCGATCAACCGTTTGAAAACTTAAAAAATCAAAAACCACAGGTCGGAAAATGTACTTTGTTTTTCAAATATTTTTATATGGGCTCCTTAGAGGTAACTCGTCAAAGAAGAACCCTTCGAACGAAAATTTCGTCCCTTTTGCTCTATCTTGTACCGTTTGGGTGCTAGGGGGCATTTCTTGGCCAAAACAAGGTGAAAAAGATCAAATGGTCAATTAAATCGTAAAAAAAGACTTCATATCAAAGAATTGTAAAGGGAGTAATACTTAAGCCACACATTAGGCGTCGAACAACGCCCTCCTTTGGGCTCAAGGGTTCCGAGATTGTCTTCTATCACTGCAACGTAGATTTTTACATAATCCAAAATTAGAACTTTTAATGAATACCCACGTCGAATATTAGAAGTTTCATTTTCTTAATTTCACTGATAAACTAAGTGTTCAACAGCTCAACACTTGTAAGTGTGCAACTGCAAGTTGAATACTTGCAAGTGTGCAGCTCCGTAGTCGTACACTTGTAAGTGTTAAACTCGGTAGTTGTGCACTTGCAAGTGTGCAACTCCTCGGTTGAATACTTCCTTAGATTGGACGGTTACTGTGCAGGAAGTGCTCAACCGAGGAGTTGCACACTTGCAAGAGCACACCTACCGAGTTGCACATTTGTAAGTATTCAACTTGCAATTGTACACTTGCAAGTATTTAACTTGCAATTGCACACTTCGAAGTGTTGAGCAGATGAACACTTAGTTTATCAGTGTTTGGAGTAAGAAGTCCCCGACAAATGCTGAGAGCAAGTCATATTTAGCGGCCGGAAGGCCCTACTTCTGCACTCCTATTAACTCGTCTTGGGTGTCAGCGCCGCAGGCCTAGCTACACTGGTAAAATAAAGGCACAGTTTAGTGCCAGAGTGCCAAAGGCACTACACTTGTATGGAACTCATATGAAGCTAACCAGCTAAAGGAGTGAAAGGTCACATATAGTGCCTCTCCAAAGGCACTAAACTTGAGTGCCTTTGAAAAGGCATTAAACTCCGTTAGTGCCTTTTAAAGGTAGGGATTCACACCTTTGCTTTTCCAGTGATCTGTGAGCCAGGCGCGTCGCAGCGTTACAGTGTTTCTTGAGATATCGCGGAGCATGTTACGCGAGACGTTGTCTGGCGTACATATCGCCAGTATTAACTATGAGAACTCTTCGCTTTTATTTTCGATGAGCCTATCGGGTTACTCGTTAAAGTTCCCTTTAAACGAGCCTGAACGTGAAGGGCGCTGCTGAGCACAACGACTGAGTTGAATACTATCTCTAAGGTGAGTTGTTACAGCAGCTCATGGCGCCTGTGAGTCTCAGGGTAGGCCACACCGCGGTACACGGATGCGCTGCAGGCGAGATGTTGCCTACCCACCAGGCGCTGAGAGAGCAATAGGAAAGTTATTTGTAACTTTACAGTTTTGTATTGTAGTTTTACAATGCACATAAAAAAAATTCATATAAAACCTACAACAATATTTTTCAGAGTGGTTCTTTGCATTTGTTTTTCCCTCTACCGGGAGTCACCGAGGCAGCCGCCACTACCTCTGTAGGCCCCTCCCTCGGGCGCCACGGCGCCACGCGGGAGCCGGCGGTAGCCGAAGGGAGCCGAAGGAAGCCGACGGGAGCTTCAAGGCCGGTGGCGTGCGCAGCCTAAAGACACCCCGGCTCGGGTGACGGCCGTGATGACGGCGGTGGTGATCGGCACGCTATGGGAACGCGTCGCAGGCCCCCGTCACCCGAGACGACGACGACGACGTTCGGGTGCTACCGTGTGAAAAAAAATGAAAACTAGAAGAAAACGACAAGTGCAGTGTCCTCTACCACAACAACATGGACGACCGAGTTCGACATCCACGGGCGCGGCGCGGTGCTCGGATCGGCCGCCGCCGAAGGCGCTGCAGAGAGCGAACCGCTTCGGGATTACACAGTATTCGCAACACGCAATTATTTGCACGCCACGCGGGGGTGTGGCGGCCACGGATTGGCTTTCTAAGCCTTTCCGCGAACGAACGAGTGGCGGCAATATTTTGTAATCCAGCCGACTATAAGCCGTGCAGCGAGTACTTCAACTCGCGGCCGGTGGGAGGTACTCCTTTCACTACTACGAAAGAGGCCAAGTGCCACAAACAAATTAATGTGGTGGGGTACTTTTTAGACAGTCCCCAAGAAGACTGTATCAAAACTTTTTTTTTAAAAAAAATGGGGGGAAATCCAGAAAAAAAATGGGTCATAATGAAACTTTTCTGGAGAAAAATGAAAAAATGAAGAAACTCAAAAGCACTATCTGGATTTTTTCCAAAAAGGCATTTTTGGAAAATAACTGAAATCCCTACCCGAGGTAGGCGCGTCCACGGCAGAGCTCGCGCTGGCGCCGCCGAGCGAGCTAAACGGCGTTTATTGAGATGATCGCCAGCTGAGCGCGCCAAACGAGAACAACAAAATAATAAAAAGGAAAGACGCGAACTGTTCGAGCGGGGTACAATCATCGCTCAATGAGCCCCCTGCCTGCGCTGCAGGCCGGCGCCAGCCGGCGCCACGGGAGCCACACTGCCAAAGAAACAGTCTGGTTTACAATTACTATTTAGTTTTGTTTTTAACCGACAGATATCGACGTAAATCTTCTTTCCTTGTGCCATGGTTTATTTACTTCCGCTTTTCCATGAACCTTTTTTTTTTTTTCTAACTTATGTTTCGCTTGCTAGTTTAACAATCACTTTCGGCCGCAGCCTCACCTTTCCTCTGCAGGAGCACGTGCCGCGAGCGTAGCCATGGTGCAGACCCCGGCTCCGGTGACACCCCTGGAACAGGAAACAAGCAGGTCAAGATAAGCGCTGTGGCGGGGAGGGGAGTGGAGTGGCAGGGCGGGGCAGTCGCGGACGGCTCGGGTTCGAGTACCGGTGGCCGATGCCTCGCACTGCAGCCGGAAGCCCGCCGCCCCGAGCAGCAGGGAAGTACGTGGGCACGAGCTCGTCAAGCTGTTTATTGGCGCCTTACACGGCGGCAAAAAAAATAAATAATAATTCAAATTTATTGCTGAGCGAAACTAAAACTAAACATTAAATATTTAATCTGAATATGAATTTAAATGCTCAGCTAAGGGTTTAAGGAGCGGAGTGACACCGAAATGTAAACATTCCAAATCACTTTACGTAATGCCAACTTCTGAACGTTTCATGTCCAAATGTAAACAAACTGTAAACAATTGTTTCAAAGACTATTTTTGAGTGAAATAATACAAAAAGATATCATTTAGTCTTTTAAAATTACGCTCAGCCTTAAGTCTGCGACTTCGACTAGTTTAATTACTTCACACAACGCTCGTCACAACACTAAAAATCCTACAGAAAGGATTCATGCTCTATCGGAGAGCGAGAATCTGCGCCAAATTTCCTCGCTCTCATCTGGAGAGCGAGGTTTGATTTCCTCGCTCGAGTGCAGGCATGGATTAAAAGGAATGTTACTCTATTTGAGTGATGATGATTGGGTAACCTCACTCTTTTGAGTGAGGATTTCTGAAGTTAATCTCTCTTAATTTGAGGGAGATTTTATAATCATCCTCAATAAGAGCGAGGTTTCTAAATCACTTTAATGGAGCAAGAAGAAAAAATCTCGCTCTTTTTTCGGTCAGAATTCTCACTCCAGTATTTGCAGTGAAGACTGATAGTTTTCTCCTCTGTGTATAGCGCCATCCAGTCAACCATTTGGTGCAGGTCTCTCTGTGTGGCAGTCCGTGCCCAGCGGCCTGCATCCCCTTCGCTTCATCTTCTTTTGCTTGCACCCAGTTTGCTTCTCACAACGACGCCAGTGTGTCCGAGGTGCGACCGGGCACAGCATACAACTGGCAGGCTTACCTGCGTGAGCACACACGTACATGTGTGTGTGAGTATATGAGAGAGAGAGAGAGAGAGAGAGAGAGAGAGAGAGAGAGAGAGAGAGA
>NW_026267205.1:205436-210133 GCF_000697945.3 Frankliniella occidentalis
CTCTCTCTCTCTCTCTCTCTCTCTCTCTCTCTCTCAGCTGCTTGCAGTGGATACCACGTGGCTACACTGCGCCTTGCATTAAACATTAACCGGAAACCCGTCCATATAGACTATAGCGGGTCCCGGTGCGGGCTATGGCGACGTTCAGTCCGAGCCACAGAGTTCCAGACCAGGCCTCCGGAAGAGTTGCGCAACTGTTCCGGATCGAGCCGCCCTCCGGAAGTGTTCAGCGATCGTTCCGGATCGGACCGCCCTCCGGAAGTGTTCGGCGACCGTTCCGGATCAGGCCGCCCTCCGGAAGTGTTCGGCGACCGTTCCGGATCAGGCCGCCCTCCGGAAGTGATCGGCGACCGTTCCTGATCGGGCCGCCCTCCGGAAGTGATCGGCGACCGTTCCGGATCAGGCTGCCCTCCGGAAGTGTTCAGCGACCGTTCCGGATCGGGCCGCGCTCCGGAAGTGTTCAGCGACCGTTCCGGATCGGGCCGCCCTTTCGGAAGTGCTCACATGGGAGGTCCCCGCGAGTGTTCCGCCCCCCGACCTGGAGGTTGGCCTCAGAGACGCGGCCTCCTCCTCCTGGAGGTATGGATAGAACGCCGGTGGTATGTCTGCCTGCTGCCGCCTTTTGTTTTCGCCGCGCCTTCCCCAGCGAGTCCATCACTCTCTCAGAAAGCGAAGACAGCATCAGCGTCCCTGTCCTTGTCGCACCGCGAGTCACTGTCGTCAGCGCGTGGGCGCGCGGCCCGTACGGCCTCGTCCAGGGGGAAACAAACCCAGCGTAGGACTCGGGGTACCATACCCGACCATACCCCTTATTTCCGTCGATTTACTTTTGCCGAGACTTTGACTTTCTACTACGTTCTTTTGACATTTCTATCTATGGTTTGTTTTCGATATTTTTAAAAATGATTAAGAATCCCTGTGTTTAAGATACCTTAGGCGGCGGCGTGTCCAGGATTACCCTCTCCAAACAGTTTGCTTTTTGCATACTTAGAGGATATCGGGGTTTGACTTCCTTTCTCCTTTTTCTGCGCCAACTTCTCATTGACTTTCATCGATTTTTTTAAAAATATATAATTTGACTTCATCTTGACTGTTTTCTTGATCTTGACTTTTAAAATCACGTCACCAACTTTTAAAAAAGATATGTATCGCTCGCCATAAACTTCGGTGTATTTCATTCTAAACGTCGATGAACTTGGAGGTGAAAGAGGGCCGATGAACTTCGGGCGCGAAACTTGCGGGCGAACAGCTTTTGGACCAGGAGCACGTCAGCTCGCTCTACACCCAGAAAAATAGTTTCTTGGGCCAAGTATATTTGTACTCGGGTTTGCACAAGTTCAATTTTCTCTTGAAACAAATGCAAAAATATCATTGAAATAAGATCACTCATATTCAAACAAGTCAATTGTTTTTATTCGAATAAAATTTTTGCATTGTTTCAAGTAAAAAATGAACTTGTGCAAACCCGAGTACAAATCTACTTGAAACAAGAGCAATTAACTTAAAACAAGAAACGATTTTTCTGGGTGTACGAGGGAGTCCGGGCACGCGGCCGCGGCCCCCTCCACGGCCTCCACGACGCCGCGGGCGGGCCCGGCCCGGGAGGATTCCTCCTCTCGCTGGCAATGCGACGACCGCGACGACGACCCATTCTTCTCGAGGGGGCACAGAGAAAATGAGCGGTATCTGCCACCTCCCCGTCGGTGATACCCATATGAGAGAGAGAGAGAGAGAGAGAGAGAGAGAGAGAGAGAGAGACACGGCAATCGGTGAGAGTGCTTTTTGAACGGCCGTCGGTGTGGTACTGTCATGGGGCAGCAGAAATGCCCATCTTCTTCCCCCGCTCCTCCCCGCTGGCGCCCGCCCGCCTGGGAACACCACCACCTCCACCGCCGGCGTCCTGGTGCTGCAGGAGGCGCGCTTGTCCGTGCCCTTAGCCTTGATTGGGGGGCGTGGGATGGACTCCCACAGTGAACCGCACACGCGCCCACTCAGTGTGCAGTGTGGCGCTGCTGGGGTGGCTCGCCTAGTGTAGCAATGTCACTAACTTTTAAACGACACAGGCGGGAGAAAAAAGCGACCAAGTACTGTTAGTAATTTGCTTTTATTTGACTTTCATTTGTCTTAGACACAAAAGGCTCACTGATTTGCTTAAAAAGGTGAAAACAATGCACTTTTTTTTGAGGAGGGTGTGGTATGGTGTAATAGGGCAGTTCCAGACATGGGTGTCCGTCAGTGACGGATTTGTGAGCGACCGAGAGGTGCTACGTATTGTTGCAGTACGTCCCTAGAAGAAGCGTCTTGCAAAGACGCGTCTAGTCACGTGCTTCAACAACCCGTAGCACCCCTCAGTCGCTCACAAAAGCCGTCACTGACGGACATTTTTTACCATTTTTTCTGGAACTGCCCAAGAGTGTTATAGTGCCTGCTTCCCACAGTATTTGCAAGGAGCGGCGGGTTCTTGAAGTATAAGAGCGGAAGTACAAGTTAAGGCGGTAGGAATCAGTGCAGGGAAAATGAAAAATAAAAAAACGGTGTGGATAGGCGTGTATAAACTTTGGCAAGCGCGTGGTGGACCGGCACCCGACGCTACCCTGGCAAAAATTCGCATACTTGACAGGAAAAGTCGCCATCTGTAAACTTTCACTACTATATTTCTGGCAGTGCGACGCGCGGGTGAACGACCCCGGCGGGGAGACCTGCACGCAGGGGCGAGGCCGCGGCGGAGGCCGCGGAAGAGGCACCGACGACGACGTGAGGTGTTTCCCGTCCCGATGAGCGCTCAAAGAGTTTCCGATCAGAGTTCTCTGATTTACGTTTTCCGACCATCCCGTCCTGGCGTCTTCGTGCTGAGGACTATACGTACACAGCATTTTATTTAGCCCTTTTAAAAATACTTTTTTTCCAACAGATTTTTATTCAAATAATTTTTTTGGTGTAGATTTTTTTAAAAGACTTTACTTAAAAAGACTTTAAATATTTTTTCAACATTGAAGTGTTTTTTTATATGTAAAAAAACGTGTTTTTTTTACAAAAATGATCAGGGAAGTCACAGTAGTGTAATATGGCGTCATCGCGAGCGAACGTTGTCCACGTCCACGTGCATGAGAAGTGCGCCGTGGTTGGCGGTCGCGCGCCGTCGTCGTGTCGAGCAAAGAGGAGCGAAGCGAAACCGCGACAACTGGCTGCTCGCTTGTCCCATTAGAAGCCCGCGAATAGTCAAGTCGAGTGCGAGTCAACGCGACGTCACAGAAAGTCACGCCCCCTCGAAGCTATCCGGGCTCAGACAAAAGAACGGGGCGGGGCGGGACGGGACGGCCAAGGAGACGGACCACGCAGTGCCACGGGCGCGCGCGCAACTTTGGCACCACAACTATTAGGGTGCGGACACACCCAGAGAAATCGCTGCCCAAAGGTCAGGAGTACAGTACTTGATCGATCGAACCCTATGTGTAGGAGTGTGTAGTACACGGTAAAAATAGCTCCACGATATCCAAGGGCCAAGACACCGATTCAAGGACGGGGGTAGCGAAATAAAAAAAAAAAACGCATGGGGCGTCCTTAAATCGGTGTCTTGGTCCTTGAACAACATCAAGGAACTGTACTTACCGTGTAATTGCACACCACCAGGTGGCTGGGTAACGATTATTACACCCGTGCTCTTTCTGTAGCTGTAGCAGGTGTAACTGTGAATACACAGCAGTGTTGCGGGATTGCATACTCAATATGGCCGCAGGGGCCATGGCCCCTTACGGGTATAAAGAGTAGTCTAACCCGCAACACTGCTGCGTATTCACAGTTACACCCGGTACTGTACCGCACAGGTACTCCGTGCAACAAGTGCACGTTTGTTGCCTACTCGTTCGGCCCGCAAGGCACCGCCGTGCGTAGTGAGAGGCAACCCCGGTCGCACTCCTGCGTACGGTACAGTAGTACAACCACAACTGACGAGTAAAGACTCCGTGCTACGTGTTTTGTACAACTTGTATAACACAGAGATGGCATTTGCTTAGATCTCGCCTCAGATTCAAATGAGACTCGAAGTGCCATATAGCAAGAATGGGTCCAACGACTTACCCAAGTATCAACCGATTGGTTGGATTCTGGGGTCCTTTTTTTTTCTAGGCGTAACCTTCGCGCCTCGACACTGGACTCGGCGCAACAAAACCAGGTGAGAGGTAAAGTCTCCAGACAAAACTCTCGCTCTGAGCCTTAAGGGCGTCACACCACGGCAGTGGGACAAACCGGCTCTCTTTTCAAGGCTTGCTTCATATATTTTGAGACAGTCCCATGCCTTTACTATAAAAGATTGTTTTTTTTTTTTAATTCCTATTTTGTTTTTAAATTTGGAAGTTTCCTTAGGGTGGAGGTCTGTCGGTCGGTTGATTTGATAGGGGCCGCCGGTAGGAGTAATGCACAGGATGTCACTGACGTGAGGTGAGGGGGTGGAGCTTACGTTAGCGCCGTTGTGAGGCTGGTCCTGGTCAAAACTGGCGCCGAGTGAAGGGCCCTCCTCAGAGGGGCTAGCCCAGGCTAGCCCGGCCCGCGCCCTTCACGGGCCGACCCGCAGCAGCGCATGTGTGGTGTAGCCGTATACTACACTGGACGGACACGACAATATTCCCGGCCACTGGCGACGGGGAAAGTGAGTTGGCGAGTCGCCAAGGGGGGGACCGCGAGGGAGCGGCCACGGGGGG
>NW_026267205.1:211158-220579 GCF_000697945.3 Frankliniella occidentalis
GGGGGGGGCTCGCCGTCGAAGAACCGGCTCCAGGACTGAAAACTTCCCAGACGGTTCACTTGGATTCACTGAATGCCGAATGCCGGCCACTAACGCCCAGCCCAACCTGCGGTTACGCAAGAGACGTCCGTGCAGAACCCGTGCGTTATTTTCTGAGGTAGAATGTTTTTTCCAGTTGACGAAAAGTACCTTTACTACGCCCTCCTAAACACCTCCAGACACAAGAGTAAGGCCCTGGCCTTCCACCCCACCCGGAAAAAATGAAAAAGGCTTATTGTGTGGGACCCTTTAATAATGGAGACACAACTTGCTTTCACTGCAAATGGAACAATAGTCCAACACACTTTTATTCAACAAAAATACAAGGATTTTCTCCGGATGAGCGCATGTTGATAAACATACAAGTTGATATCTGAGGCATTGACAGTGTGTATAGGGCATACATGTAGTACCTGAAGACTGTTCAAGTCCACTGACATGTGCAAAACACAACCTTTGACATTAGGAGAAAAGTCAACAAAAATTTTAACTAAACAAAAAAAAACACTGCAGAAGCACCAAATTACTCACCACCAAGCAAAATAAAAGAATATTGCATTGCATGCGGAATTGCAAGTTTTAATGATTTGATGTTGTTCTGAGAACTGAACTGATATTTCTAATTATAACTCGGCACTTAGTTTTTACCTAATAGTCACAACCTGACCGTAATAAAAATTGAAATGTTTTATTTTTTTAAATCAATAAAACAAATTACAAGAGTTTCTGAGAAAAGTACCGGTTGAAGAATGAG
This sequence comes from Frankliniella occidentalis, assembly GCF_000697945.3. Lineage (NCBI taxonomy): Eukaryota > Metazoa > Arthropoda > Insecta > Thysanoptera > Thripidae > Frankliniella > Frankliniella occidentalis. Next base: position 211,952 of record NW_026267205.1, read on the forward strand.
AATTCACTCAACTTGAAGCATTTTAAGGCCAGAGAAAATTAATTTTAGAATTCATCTTTCACTCATCATTCATTGAGTTCCTAGCTACATACATTTTACTACCTTCCTTACACAAGCAGTCCAAATTCACTGGTGTCAACCATGATCCGATGATTTTATATGCAATACAATTGAGCAGTCAATTAAGGGCAGCCTCTTCTTTAATTTTTAAGGACCCCAGATAAATCTAAGAATATTCAAAATAGCTTTTGCTTTCAACTCATTTACACTTTTTATATGCATTCACAATTAGATATGCTTGCCAATAAATATGCATGCTGCCCAAGAATTGACAACTGCTTCCCATTGAACAAAATCCACATTAGATTACACTAATGGCAATATGAATGCAAAGAAATTAAATCTTGTCGGTCATAACCAGCATTCTGGTACATTACATTCTACTCACATTCATAATACCTATTGCAGGGGTTTCTACCTCAAGGGTAAAATTAAGAACATGAGAACAAACTGCACTCTAATGCAACAAACATAGCACCAGTTGTTCTAGAATATCAGTCCTAAATGATATACAATGAATGAGTCTTACAGTCCTGAATATTATGCCAAGTATAAAATAGGTTGCACAAAGGAATCGTATTATGCATCACGAGAACCTCAATCAAAACTTTGAAGTAGTCAACATATCAGTGACACTTGTTGAGTATTGCTGTCATTGTATAAAGCACTTTAATTTTGAAAAGCGCCACAAATAAGCCCTTGTTCCAAACAGGCTTTTTTTCTGGAGTAAACTGGTTCACTGTGAGTTGCAATAAACTCAACATTCTTTCATAACTGAAATTAAGAGGACGTTTAACTATGTGTTTCTTTTAATACTGGACATCTATCAGCTTAGAATAAGAAATACTGATTAAGGAAAGTAAATGGAACAGGTATGACTATTCCAATCCTACGTCGTTCCCCTTTGATAGCCTCTTGTGAGACATTACTTAGCTGAAAAAGTATCTTGGGTTGTTACAAGATTACCATAGATTAGATTACAGAGTACACCCTACTCTCAAGAAAGCACATATCCATGTACAGTAAACGTAAGTATTTAAATTATATACTATGTTCATATGTTTGCATAGTTATGTATATACCTTTAAACAAAAAGCATGTACACTAAGTATGGCAGAAGTCTGACAGCAGCTGTACAAGGGTTATAAAAATACATCTATACTTCTAAAGTGTACATTACAAAAAAAGTTCAAGCAAAATTGGGAAAGTTGATCATTAGACTCTCTGTCGTAACATCTTGCCGGATGATTGTACCACTATAGGGACTTGAGACAAATAATAACATTAATTAACTGTTAAAACTTTTGAAGAGCAAGACCTGAAATTAAAACCAATTGCCAGCAGATGCCAGAAACAAATAAAGGAATAATGGAGGCAGTGATATAAAACAAAATTAAATTCATCACCTTAACTTTGGTCTAAATTTTAGAAAGAAAGAAAAAAAACTTTAAAGAACTACAAGGGCTAGCTACAAAAACATGTTGGTTTCAGAGCCAACTAAATTCGACGAACATGATCAAAAAATAAAATATCATTCACTGGTATTTTGGAGCCATTTGTTCCCGGGCAAAATTTCTCTAATACATAACTATCCTTATACCATTAGTTCTGATATAAATTATTGAAATACATAAATGGAATGCATGATGGGTGAAAAAAGTATCATAGAACTTCCTGATGGCAATGCACATAAGTATAACTACCTTATCAATTTGAAACCAAGATATAAAATGTAGAATTAGTGCAGTTAATTTCAAACTTTTAATCATTGGGCTCTGCAATAGAAATATAATTTCTGCTTATGCTAAGTTTTATCGTCTGACTTTATGCTTTTCAAGCTTGTTACATGCCTTCATTCAAAATGGAATGCAGATAACATTTGAAGAAAAAGAATAAGGAAAGAGGTACATATATTACACAAATATAAATTGGTACAGAAAATAAACTGGTACCATTTAAATAAAACACATGACTACAAAACATCACTCAAAGTTTAAAAATCTGGGAAAACCGATGTTCAGTCAGTTAAATAAGAATGGAAAAAGTCATTGGAATGCCTTGAAATCACAGCTATTATCTACTTTGTGTTTCATAAAGTGATAAATAACAACAAAGCACACATTTCTCTTGACACCTCTGTCTGAATTTGAGAAGCAGACATCTGATGTAACTTAAATCCATGTGGGCAAGGCAGTCTTCTTGTTTGTCTTTTACATCCAGTAAGACTACATTATTCAGTTGATTCAGTTTAACATTCATAGCACTGTGATTAATTGAGCATATAGTCAAAGGTGATAAAATTTGATCAAAACATGGTTACATTTTAAAATACAATGATAAAGAAAGAACAAACACGATTGTTCAGGAATGCTTGATGAAAAAAGTATTTGAAAGACTAGAAAAACTGTAAGTACTCAAGAGCTGAGAGAATCAGCTAGCAACATTAGATTGATAGAATAAAACAAACAATATTTATGTATGTAGGGTCCAATTAGCCTACTTGTAGAAATTGGAGCAATGTTTATCAAAATAGGTACACTGAATGTACACAGAACAAAGTTCTCAAAGACATTGCAACTTCAAGAGTCAACTGAAGGAGAGATACTTGAATGCGATGTTGAAAAAGAGTTTTCAGTGAGATTGATTACCATGAAGTTTGATGAACAAACAACAATCACGGTTGCACACCCAAAAAGAAAGAAAAACAGTAATCCCTCCTTCATTTGACTCTTGTTTCATTATACACAAATTATCAACAATAAAGAAAGCACTGGACAAAAATATATTTAATTGAGTGTCCACAATTACTGATATTAGTGCATAAGAATTTAAATTAACATGTGACAAACAAATTTGGTGAAAAAAAACACTATGATTTTAACCAATGTTAAACTTGGGTCACAAGATCAGTAAGTTTAACTATCTCCTGCTGCATTTGAAATCGCTTCTCCTTTTCCTCTTTTAATTGCAAGCTTAGCTCTGTGACAGTGCGCTTGAGGAGGTCACAATGACTTTCCAGCTTTGACACCTGCAGAAGAGAAAGGGTCCATAAGTATATTAAAATTTAAGAGAATAAGATCATTAAAAGCACTAGATTTGATAATGGGATAAGTTGCTCACCTTATCAACAAGTTCCAAAAATTGTTTCATGGGAACTGTACCACCAGCAGTACTCGCAGCAATACTTGCAGCAATAGAATTACTAGATGGAGTTGAATTTTTGTCATTGGCTGCAGGTGCATACATTGAGTTAGGGCGACTTCCTGTTCCTGATAACCGATTCGCAGGAATCTCTCCATGAACAGATTGTGGGCGAGAAGCTGCTGATACTGAAGATGGAATATTTGATACATGATTTGTGGAATTGTTTGTAGCCGAGTTCTGACGGACAGTGACAGCATTTATCTTTGGGGGTTCTGGAGATGTAGGGCTTGCTGGACTATCTGGTATTTCTTTTTTAATTCGTGCTGAAACATTTGAGTTATTGATAGATAAATATAAAATAAAAGTAATAAAGTACAATGTTGTTTATCCAACACATACCTGAATCTGGTTTAGGTGGACTTGGAGCTGGAGGTGTTTTAACTCCCTGGGATTTTTTGGCTGCTTGATTCATTATTAATTCAGCCATCCAAGGAGCTTTGTTTTTCTCCCATTCTTTACTGTTGCGATTTGAAGTTGTGCCACTGGATGCGCTACTTACAGAACCAGGAGTGCCAGATTCAAAACCATTTTCTCTATCACATTCGTCAAGTGAGAAATTGCTTTCCACTGAATGGTTATGGCTTTCCCCATTGCCATTTGTCATACCACCTGCTGGCTCCTGTAAAGAAAACATGATGACACACAGAACATACAGACAAGTTTCAACAGATGAATGAACAGGTTTATGAATAGATCTTACCACTTCCTTGTTGAGCATGCCGGTAGGCAAACGTCTACGCGGCGCTTTGGCACGAGAAGCTGTTGGATGCGTTAACATAGCTCCTCTCTCCACACCATCAAAGTCGGTATCTGAAAGACACAACACACTTTAAGTCATTATTTCTTACATACATACTGTGTATAATTCAAAGTGGTCTTTCTTTATTTATATTTTAGAGAGCTAAACTACAGAGTAAAGCCAAGTTATGAAGCACATGATTTGATGTGTTTAACATCTTCTCCTCTTGCTGCCACTGCGCTAATCAACAACAATGCAACTCACCTGCAGATGCAGGGCTTGTAATTTTAATTTTACTACTTGCGGTGCCATCTACAAGATCATTTAGCCTTTGCTCAGGACTGTCAGCTACTTCAGTACCTCCTCGCTTTGATGCTGTGACAGGATTGATTGGTGGTGGAACAGAGGGTGTTGGGGTTCGTAACTGTGGTTTTTTAGATGCTGGGGGCAGGGCTGGTTTCTTGCTGAGCACTGGAGGGGCTTTCTCATCTGAAATAAATAGATAGATTATGCTCTGCTCAGACTTGTAGAAAATAAAGCAAAGAACTGCAAACAGAGATGAGAACAAACCTGGTTTGGAACTGTTTTCAGAAGTTTTCTTCCCAGTAGAATTAATGCTTTTAGAAAAGCTATCAGTAGATTTGATGGAGGAAACTGATGTTACTGACTTGGCAGGAGGCGGTCTCTCTGGTTTCTTTGCTTGTGGTGTCTAAAAGAAAAACAGCCATTATAACTTATAATACATAGAATAATATTGAGTTTTTGATAGCTGCATAAACATTTCTATACCTCCTCTGGGGGTAGTGCAACAACAAAATTGTCAGGAAAAAGGCCAATATGACCACGAAGTTCTCCCTTCCACCATCCCTTATCTTGGACATCTTTGGTTACAATAGTAACAATGTCGCCTTCTTTCAAATTTAATTCATCTTCATTGGCTGCCTCATATGGGTACAGAACTTTACACAGCTCTTTCACTGCATTAAGATAGATAGATATAATTAACATTAAGCTGCATTGGCTCATGCCACAAGACATTTGATGCAAGAATTGACAAAAATGAAAATACATTTTATTTCTTACCCGGTTTAGGTGGGAGAAGAGGAGCATCTACATCAATTGCCTTAGGATTTCCTGAGTCTGGGCCCGTTGGGGATGCAGGTGAATCAGTCTCACTCATAATGACACCTTTAACTTTTTCCACTGGTGGTATTACTGTCACAAAATTTTCAATTAAATTTTATTGAGAGAACTAATGACAACTTAGCAGATAAATAAAAAAGGCTAGCTACCTGAAATTTCTTCCTTGCGAACCATAGAAAGAGGTGGGGGTTGTGTTGCTGATGTCTTCCGGCTACCCGGACCTCCATTAGCCTGTTTTTCAGTTACTTCTGTCACAAAGTTTGACGGGAAAACTCCCATCTGAAAATAGTTGAAATAACGGGTTATGATATTACAACAAAATCCAGCACGTTAGTACTTAAATGCAAGTCATGCTGGTGCATACCCTGTTTCTGAGCTTGCCTCGCCACCAACCCTCTTCCACCTCGTCTAAAACCTCAATCACATCATTTACTTGAAGTTCCAATTCGTCATCATTTGCAGGCTGGTAACTAAAAAGAACTTTACATCTCCTACCGCTGCCTGTAAATTATAATCAAAGATTAATAGGTATAAGTTATATAACAAGGAAAATTACATTGAGATTAACTTAGAAATTAAACTTACTTGCTCTTAACTGAACTTCATTGTTTGCCATTGTTTCTTTACTAGAATTACTGTTTGATTTATTCCGAACCTGTAAAAAATAATTCCTTAGAAACAAATTTAGACAAACTTCCTTTAGGGCACTATCACACACATTGTAGAATAGATATCAAACACTTACCAAACCTACAGCATACAGACCTACATGCAAAAATAGTACGGGGAAGGGGGAGAGGGGGTCATGCATTGCTACTGAATATATTATGTAATAATATTTGCTAAGTAAGTTTGCTTTTATAAGTTAGTCTCAAATTAAAAACCAAGAGATACATATTAACATTACACCACTTCTACAAACATGTTATTCATGCAAAGCAACACAGTGCAAGAGCAATAAAACATCCTTCGCAGAAAATCTAAATGATAAGTTGATTGGGAATGGGGTAAAAATAAAATCCCTCAAGCACATGTCAAAGATGGAACTGTACGTTGTAACGTTCAATGAAGAAACATGGAAACATATGGAATGAATGAAATGTGATAGTTCAGTAACTTGCAGATTGTGGCAGATATTCCATACTCAAAAAGGATAACTGTCAGGTGATTAAATCAATATCAGTAAAAGATATTTTCCTTTTTTATTTTCTGAGAACTTAAAAGAAAATAAGGTACTGTAAATTCAAACAGAGCCAGGTGCCTGCTGTAGCACTTCCCGGCAAACACACTGAAACAATAGAGCAATATGGCTTTGTTTAGAAGAGCCATAAGAATAGTGGAGGAAGTTGTTTTGTGTGTGATAAGGATTGGATGCAGAACTAGGAAAAGGTTTGCAGTAGCATGCATAGATAACTACAGGTATAAATGTTACAAGTAAAAGGGTCTACAAAAAAAGTAAGAGGAGATAGAGAACTAAGATATTGAAATAAAGGCCTCCAAAACAGGACTCCAAGGACATATATACGCTACAGATAATTCTAATTAAGATAATGAACTAGGATAACATTGGTAAGAGTTTGGATCTTGAAATCTCACCTTTACAAAATTGTCAGGAAACATTCCTCTCCGGCCATGCACGCATCCTTCCCACCATCCACCAGGCTGCATACGAATGTCAGTAATGACATCGCCTTTGCGGATAGTTAATTCATCAACTTCCTGAGCTGAGTAGTCAAACTCCACCACTGCCTCCACTGGAAATAGGAATAGGCTCTAGCTCAACTTCACAAATTTCATCAGATTACTTATAGCAGAAATGCAACCATAATATAGTTGCATGAACGTAGGCAGCGCATTGATATAAATTTGATATTATTGATACAGACCTACATTGCAATTGAATGAATTAGGAAAAGTCCTGAACTATCTGTTACGGTTATGAGTCGGAGACTGTAGGTAAACGAAAATAGGTGTCATAGAAGTTGGATAGAACCACATACATATGACACAGAAATTTAGATATTCTCATTAAAAATAGAAAAGTGCTTCAGAAGCTTTCAGGTGCTGAATTATGTACATGTGAGACCGAGAAAACACTTAACCTCATATAAAGGCCATAGTCATGATAAGGATACTGGAGGAGGAAATAATCATGAAAATAGATTACTGCGGGCGTAGAAATCGCATAGAACACTTACTGAAACCACGATCGTGCCAGAGGTATGAAATGTATTTTGTAAATGATAAATAGGCTACTGGGACAACCCAACCTTTCTGACAAGTAGGCTCTGGCCATGGAGGTCAATAATTATACAAGCAAAGCAAAGCTGCTAGGCGCCTTGAAGGAGTGCAATCAAGGACAAATATGCAACTTGTCCGTTTGTGCGAAGGCCATTAAGCATTTGGCTCGAAAAATCGGGTGAAATATGCGAGGCTCAACGGGATTCAGGGCATTGCGCTGCTGTCCCTGATAACACTGCGTTCAGATTCGCACACCCACACGGCGCCGCCGTTCCGCACTTACCCATCGTTTTAAGCGACTCCAGTTGAAGTATTTGTCTGACCGGTTACAAAAGTGGGAAACTTACTAGCAGATAACCACATCCCAAGAACTGGATGCCCTACCCCGATGATATCATACGCTCTCAGCACAACAATAACAACAAAAAGAAAAGAAGGCCAACTTGTACACAAACAGAACAGCGCGCAGGGTGCCTTCTAGTTTCCAACGCCATCATCGGCGACCCCGGCGACCTCGGCGACACCGGTTGGCCGGTCACTGAGGTCACTGATGGCTGTTGTTTGTCTTTGCTGGTGGAAGTGTATGTTAAGAAATCAGCTGACCCATCAGCTGAGCACTACAAGAATTAATTTTGAAAGTTATTTTTCTTCTTTCAGAAACGACCTTTGAACAAAACGGTAGGTGCGTTTCGTTGCACACCCACCCTGTGGCGCCATCTGTCCTGCTGTCGCGGCGGTTACCCGAACTAGCGGGCCACACTTACTGGTGAGATTGCTGCGTCCTGAGGAGGCCGGTGAGCTCGAGATCGACGACGACGTCGTGGCCGAGGTGGACGTGGACGTGGGGACCGTCGTCGGCATCCCGGTCCAGAGGCCTACCGGGAGGAGCGGGGGGTCGCAGGGTCCGAGCGCTGGAGTGCCCAGCACATGAGTGCACAGAGGTAATAATGGAGCGACAAAAATTAATAATAAAGAAATAATAATCATGGAAAAAAAGGGAAAAGTAATGCGGGCGAACCGTCCTCGTCGGGCTTCTCGAAGCCGAAGTGCTCCCCCGGTACTGGGCAGGCCTTGGCTACCTGTGGGCACACGTGGACACGCCGTGAAGGTAGGGATCATGGTTGGAGACATTTGCCAGCGAACAAAGAAATAAATTGTGCCTTTTCAAGCAAAATAAAAAAATGAATGAATCACAAAGGAACAAGTCACGACACCTTGACGCAACAAGACTAAGCAAAAGT
>NW_026267205.1:227564-228419 GCF_000697945.3 Frankliniella occidentalis
CCCAGCCCGCCCCCGGCTCCTCCTTGACCCTTTGAGCCCGTCGGCTCTAGCTCACGCCCTGCCCCCTAGCGGGCCCCCTACGCGCCTTCAGGCCAGGCGGAACAGAATAAAAGCATTTCACAAAGAAACGACAGTCACGTTTTGTGTCCACCTTCGGCGATTTTACCCCAATACGAGAACGTGACCTTCGAGGAAAACGACGCTTGGCTCAATGATAGGTGTTGCGAGCCTTTGGCAGGCCGTCGCTCCAGGACGCAATTCTCGGCTCCTGGAAGGCCCCCGATCTGCCTTGGAGGGGCAGCCGGCTTGGCGCCGCAACCGTCGTCGGCGTCGACCCCCCGGGCAGCCTCGGGCCCAGCACAGAGAGGGGCGCGTGGGAAACGTTCTCATGGCGGGTGTGGCGTGTGGCGGGGTGTGGTGGGGCGGGGCGGGGCGGGGCGGAGGAAGGAGCGCCCTCGAGCGTAACGGGCGTGGAGTGGTGTGGCGGGGCGGGGCGGGGCCGCGGACACCAACAAACACCAGAGGGTGCGGCTTTCCAAGAAAAACTCGTTGTCCGGCAGAGAGAGCAACACACTACGAAGTGATGTTAGTTTAGCAGCACAGCGTGGCGCTTCAGCAACTAGCGTGTGGGGCAGCAGCAGCAGAAGCAGCAGCAGCGCTGGGGTGGTTTGGGGTCGTGGAGGAGTCAGCACCCACACGCTCAGCGCCGGGAACACCGAGCCCCACCACGCGAGGACGCGGCCATCCGTCCCGGGCCCAGGCGGCTGCTGGGCTGGCCTTACTTCATGGCTGACCATTTCTCTGCAGCTCGCGCCTCTGATGGGGCTTTTCATCTCCCGCCTCTCCTCACCCCAT
>NW_026267205.1:228539-230520 GCF_000697945.3 Frankliniella occidentalis
CCCCCCCGCTCTGCTGCTGGAGCTGCTCCATGGAGCGCCGAACCTGCCCGGCCCGCTCCACGACTGAGAGGCCCTATTTGTTTCACACTCTGCTTGCCTCGAAGCCTCTCAGCGTTCCCGTTCCTCTCTTCCTCCCCTATCTCTATCCGCTCCTGGAGCAGGAGACCAAAAGACTAAAGTTATCCAAACGGCGAAAATATTTTTAAAGGGACTGTATGCAGGAAGTCGATTGATGGAAACAGGCGAAAGAGGAAAATGAAACCATATTCTAAATTTGATCACTTTATTACCAACCTTCAAAAGGCTCATTCAATTCAAATCATGCTGGATTTTCCGGATGAGAAGACTTATAGGTCTGCGGCGAGTGCCATAACAGGGCAAGCCTGGAGGCTGGATACGGTGCCGTAGTCCACCACGGAGTATCATAGATGGAGCCTCAGCTACGCTGAACGGAATGGCTCCCAAACATGTCCGGGGTTAGTAGCTTGTAACTCTTGCCACTTTGCGCTTTCGTCGCTATGGCACTTCAGCAAACGAAGCCATAGCGGCACTAGCGCCTACCTAGTGGCGACTTTTGACAACTCCGGACGTGATCCGGGCCCCGCTTTCATTCGCTGAAATACGGCAGCCGAGGCTCCATCTCTGTTACTCCGTGGTCGTCCGTGGTCCACACCCCTCTGCAGATGGACTGGGTGCTCCTCCTTGGTTGCACCCGATGCCCTCGAAGCGGCAGAAGTCGCTCGGGCGGTGGAAGTCATCGAAAGCAGGCACCTGGTAGAGGCACTTCACCAGGCGACTGTTGGTCAATGGTCACGTCGGTCTCGTCGCCATTGTAGTATCAGATGTACAGACATAATTAAACGACAGCAGAATAGTATACGAAGTGCCTTGGCTCAGTCATCCGTACTTACTTCACCCGCAACCTGTGAACCGAATAAACTGAAAGAATGAGTAGGCTCACTGTGAAAAATATATTTGTACATGTACGATATATTTTGTAAGTTGCCATTTACAATACGAGTCGTACATGTACAACCTCCCATTGTCGCTCCATATTCGATTCCAGGTCGATACATAGGGCTAGTAAATTGTACAATTTTAGATTGTACTTGTACGACTTCTTCCATGGAAAATTTTCCTGTACCCGTACGACAATTTTTCACAGTGCTATCAGTCTGAAATAACGTGAACAGAACACAAACTGGATTAGTATTTTTTATTTGTACCAATCCAAGCAATATATGTCTACCTTGTTTTGATCACCTTTTGTGCATTCATTTCTAAGAAATTATGCAGCTTCGCCCACAAATTTGTCGAGTAGGTTTAACTTAGCACGAACGTTTGCACACATTTAGAGTGTGGGCATATTTCTAAACGGGTTTCTGTTTAAAACTTACAACGGCCACGAAGAGGGCAAGAGCGAAGCGAAACACACCTTGCTTGTCGATTTGGCAGGCAACAACTGTGAGCTAACCACCCGTCTAGGCAGGGGCCCTTAAATACTTATAAGTGATGAGATGAAACGGGTAGCCGACTCGCCGGTGTCGCTTCCCCGTGCAAAGCAAGTGGCATGACACAGCGCGACTGTTGCAAAAGCCATCAATCTGATTCTAGCAAAGCGGTACCCAGGTCAACACTTGTCCTCTGATGGCAAACACACGTAGAAAAAAGTGGGATTTGTATCGTTTGTACATAGTTAAGCAACCATTTATTTTTTTTCACACATTTCTGTGTTGATTTATTTTTAACACTTTTGAGCACCGGTCTGTACGAAATCACGCGTTTTCCCGCTGAAAATTTGTCCCGAACGAAACACCTAGATTTAACCTAGCACAAACGTTTTTGCACATATGCACAAAAACATACACTCACTTACATTAAGCGTGTACGTGCAGCAGGCTACTTCCCTAGGAATTCATTTGGTGAGCTACAAGTAGTTTCCGTAAGAAAATATGAATGCTGACAATGATCATCCCCCCCC
>NW_026267205.1:230780-231391 GCF_000697945.3 Frankliniella occidentalis
AGGGTGGGGTGGTGAGGTTCATGGTCGCAATGGACGTCATGAATATGCAACATACAAAAGCCGAGGCGATACTGTAGTGACGGCCTTCCCCATACCTACCTGGAGGAGAAAGCAAAGATTTTGTGTGTGTGTGTGTGTGTGTGTGTGTGTGTACTATAAAAATTTATTCGGATGCAGACTCTCCCCAAGATTATATGGTCATAAAACTTCTTGGTATTTATTTTCTCGAGAACATTACGTATCGTTGATTAAGTGAAATCGCCGAAGTTCCCCGCTATAGCTCAATATGGTTTTTGCTCCGTTAGTTCGGCACAGTCAATCGTAACCATGATAAATTTTTTAGATCTCTTCTTCAGATACGGTTTGGGCCTTTTTGTCAACGACCTGCAGAACTGATTCCTCAAATGCAGGACCTAAACTTGAACATCTCCACTACAGAAAAAACGCCTATCTACGACTACACCCCCTTCTTACGGTGCCTGGTGCCTGGTGCCTGCCTGACAACTGACCATTTACTTTCTGTAAACAACCAACCAGGACTTGCCAAAGGGGGATAGGTTAGAGACACGCAGTGAGAGAGAGAGAGAGAGAGAGAGAGAGAGAGAGAGAGA
>NW_026267205.1:231884-241910 GCF_000697945.3 Frankliniella occidentalis
GGGTACTGTGGGATGTGGGGTGATGGGGTTGGGGTCACTAAGGCGACCTGGAGCAGGATGTTCAAAAACTGGAAAGATAATGGAAGGCCAGGCTTTCAGTCAAGTCGTACCTTCCTCTGGCCCCATTTTGTCAAAAAACGAACGAACAAAAAAACAAAAAACAAAAATCAAACAAACAAACAAAAAATGACGCGAATGAGTGTATTATATTTTACAAAAATGTGTTTATGAATCTGATCGTTTTTAGCAGATAACACATTTGAAACATTTTACCCCCTGAATATCGTGTGCTTGAAAGTCTCGAGTACGTTTGGTGCTCAGTCCCAAAAAAGGAGTTGGTTTGAGCCTAAATACTCGAGTACAATTGTGTACGCCAACCAAAGATGACAAGAAATGACATAAAAAATGTGTCAGATTGCTTGTACTGTGATGTAGCGTTCAGAGAGAGGCACAAGGAGTCGTGAGTCATTCGAAGAAGTGTTGAAGTGGCGCGGGATGTCGTCTGGCGGCCCCACCAACCCGCGCGCTTCGTCGAGTACGACATGACACAGCAACTCTGTGCCCGGCCAACGACAAGTGTAATAAAAAGGTGCGACAAGGCAATGAGATAAAATAATAAAATAAGAGGACAAAGGGGACAAACAGGCGGTGGTCTTTCTATGCGGATCCACTCAGCTCCTGGTAATGATGATAACAAATAAAATAAAAACAAATAATACTGTGTAAGACCGAAAGACGTTCCCTTGCGCGTGCAACTAGTTCCAATAAAGAAAACGAAATTAGTCTTCCAATTTGAACCATTTCTTTGGACACCATATATGTGTCAAAAAATTACTTCGAACGTTCCTAGTCCTAGTCGGTTTTCGGAACATTCTTAGCTTCTATCACGAAGCATGCGTAAAGGTTTTCAGCTTTGCCAAACGTGAGTCTGAACCTCCAGGATCCATAAGGCAGGATTGGAACTTTTGGAAAACTCCAGTTCACTGGGGTGTTATTAACCTCGTAAACTCCCTGTAAATAGAAGCCATCACTGTCTTTACATTTATAACTCTTTTGCGCTCTTTTGTGTTAGCCTCTTTTGTGTGCAGCCACAACAGTTTTCACTCTTTAGCAAGAAAAATAAATACTTTACAAGTATGGCGATAGAGCAGACTTGCAGTAGATACTTACTGGTGGCATTGAGCACCCACCTTCATCTTTTCCCTTCATAACTTGCTTGTAAAAATCAGGAATATTTTCTTTCAAAACCCGACATGCACCGTTTTTAAAATGAAAGACAAAGGCGTTTTCCTTCCATTGATTGTTCGATCGAACATCCACAGCTGATCTCGACTGTTATAACAAGGATTTCGTGTGTAATCAATTGACAGCCAAACACTTCGATCTGCAGTGTATTTGAAATGTCTTACCCAGCAGTCGTCATTAACCGTTACATCAGTCGTCACATTGCCTGTCAAGCGTTGTAACTCTTGTGGTTTATATGGGTTGAAGTGAGAAGCGCGTATATTCCATCTACAGGGCAGCAGGCGGTTGTTTGGCTCGCACATGTAAAAGCGTTCGCCATAAGCAATGAAAGGGCCCTGTTCAAAACATAGATGCACAGCAAAATAAACGTCAAAAAACACAGATTTGTCAAAATGACACCAAGTTAGATCAATGCCGATTTATGCTTTACATTGCAATGTCATTTCGGCACATTTAGCTATAGCGACCATTGCTCCGTTATTCAGGAATCACCATAAAACAGGGATCCGCGTAACTTATAACACGAACGAATGTTAGTTACTCAACGTAACAAAACACATGTCAAATTAAAAGTTTAAAGTTATCAGTTTTAAAATACAGGTTGGTCTAAAGACACCTTCCTTTATTTTGCTTATACTGCACCGGATGCCGGATGCAGTCGTGCGCCCGGGTTGCATACTCACACGGGGCCGGGGCCATAAGGCACCGCGGTGAGCGACGCGGTTGGCAAGCCCGCCAGCATGCGGTACAGGATACGGAAAAAAAAGGTGGGGCTGTGAACCACCCTGTATGTCCGATATTAATTGTACATACTGTGGAAAAAAGTTGGACAAGTAATTTTTCTGGATGGACAAATCCATGATGTTCGTAGCGAAGGCACATTGCTGACAAAATATCCCAAATTTTGAAGGGGCCCTTGAAAAAGACATTATCTAACTTACAATCAAAGGGTTGATAATTTTTCTGGGCTTGCCCTCCTGGAACAAGGGGAGTGTCAGGAGCACGAGTTGGAATAACAGACTGGATCCAGTGGTGCGGGTTTGCATGGTCTCTGCGACAATCCTGAACCGATCTGGCTCAGGCGGCTGAGAGGCAGATGACGCAATCTCGCTGCTCACACTCTTGTCTGTCGGCCGCGTCCCCCAGCAGACTTGACGAACCGCTGGGTGCTGACGCGCGCCCAGATATCGGCCAGCGGCCGGCTGGCGTGCACACTTTTACACCACACAATACAGGACCCACACTAGATCGGAAGCAGGATATCAGACACAATACCGGTGTTTGCAAAAAACAAAAAATTGGCCGACCGCACTGTTAAAAGCTTACACACGGAAAAAAATGAGTTGGTTATCGCAACCGATAATCTGTTGCCACAACTGACTAATCAGTCACCAAAATGATGACTGACAAAACGGGTTGTCGCAATGGGTATTTCGGTTCCCACAACCGACGTTTCTTTTAACAGACCATTTTTGTGAGCTGTGCCAACAGATTTCTCAGTCATCACCGAGACAACCGACTTATTTTTTCCGGCAAGCTGCTAGCAAGGCTGCGCGCCTACTCCTGGCGCAGCCCGGGTCCGAAGCAGCATCCGATAGCGCGTGTCGCACCGCGCGCCACCTAGCCACCACCCACGAGCTACCAGAGAGTAAGATTTGCTCGCGTTGCTCGCGCCGGGTGGTAGCTCGTGAGCGAGCAAAGCGAGGGCGGCTGCGAGCAAACAGAGCTATGAGGCGCGGCCGGCGACTGGGGCGGGCGCTTGCTCTCATTGCTCGCTCTTTGCAGGTCTCTACCCCACTCAGCCACACCTACGCTCGCAGCATCAGTCTACGTAATCAGCGCCTTCTCCACTGGCTCCGCTCATATCAAACCACTTCAAACACTTATCGGACTCACCCTCCTCCCTGGTAGCACGAACCGTCCTAAGAATGTTCCAGGAACGAACGTTAGTGGAACCTAAATAACGTTCTGGGAATGCCCTTGGATGTTTGGTGCTACAAGCGGAACCCTCCCCCCCCCCCCCCACACACACACACACTTTGAAGAGTTACCCTTTTGGAACCCATAAAAAAAATATTTGGAACAAAAATTCATTTTGAGACCTGTGGTTTTTGATTTTTTATAAAGTCAATTTTTGAGCTAGAATGCTCATCTTCGGACTCAGTCTGTCTTTTTACGATACAAAACGACCCTGAAATTCCCAGATCGCCATCTCAATTCCTTCCGGAGTTATCAGTGGAGTGGAGTTATGGGCTTCGCTCAGCCAACTAGACGTGTTTATAAATAGCAACAGAATTATGTGAATGTGGGTGTTAGATCTTTGAAGCCGTCACACGCCTCTACAAAAATATTAATGTACTAAAAGGCCTGATCATTATCTTCAACTTTCAAGATCTATGATTCTTCATCGAGATTTTTCAGCAGATGATACGTAGTAATCAGCAGCTTGTACTCAAGTAAAGTGCAAAAGTCCGTTTGTTAGTTGAAGCGTGAAGTTTTTCAGTTGTCAAAAGCAGAAACGCCGTAGCGCTGCCAGAGCGTAAAGTTCAAAGTTCGCCAGTTAAAGCAGCAGAAACGCGCAAGCAGTAGTCCAATGTATTTAGGCAGTGGGGCTCTCGCGTGCCTCTGCCTCTGCCCGTGCCCCTGCCCCTGTAGTGCTGTTCAGGCCTAGCAGCTGCCGCGCAGCCCTATGCAGCTATGATCGCCGTTCTCCGGCCGCCTTTTAACGACCCGCCGTCATAAAGCACTGGGCCAGCGCGCCCAGCCAAGCCGTCGCCGTGTGTGTGTGTGTGTGTGTGCGCGCGCGCCTTTAACACTGCCTCGTTCAATGGTGATGCGTTCAATAATGATGCGTTCAATGTCGTCGCGCGTCGCGCCCCGCTCGTCGCGCCCCGCTCGCCGCGCCACGCCATCCTCGCCGCGCCCCGCTCGCCGCGCCACGCCATGCTCGCCGCGCCATGCTCACCGAGCCTTGCTCACCACGCCCTGCTCACCACGCCTTGCTCGCCGCGCCGTGCTCGTCGCGCCATGCTCGCCGCGCCATGCTCACCACGCCATGCTCACCACGCCACGCTCGCCGATACACGCCACGACTGCCACGCCACGCTCGCCGCGCTCAATGCCGCGTTCAAAGCCGCGTTCAAAGTCGCGTTCAATGCCACGCCTAGCTGTCCCTGTGCCCCGTTGCGCCGCGCCCAGAGTTGAGAGTAAAAACTCAACGCCAATCGCCAGAAGTCATCTGCCTTCACGTTAGCGTTAGCGTTAACGTTTTTTATTTTACTTAAACGTACGAAAAGCAGAACAATCAACAAAAACAAAAAAACCACAACGACAATTAATTAACGATCCCGCCCTTTTAATGTTATTTTTTTCAGCCCAGCGTGGCTTTGGCCGGCTGGGGACTGCGCAGGTCGTGCTGGCCTAGCGGCTCTGCTCTGGCACTGCTGGCACCCGCTCCCATGGCGGGTCGTCCCGGGCTTGTCAGGTCCCGGCTATAGCATCAAGCCGCCGGCTCAGGCACATACACTACTTCCCCACCCGGCTCACCCCAAAATTATTTCCACAATTCTTTTAGAAATTTTCTCTTATGCGACGCGCTATTTTTGTAAGTGTGCTGTATGTACCGCATGCACGGGTGCGGGTGGGTTCGCATACCCTCGCTGCATACGTATCCTTAGCGAGCGTTCAAATACTACGTACTTTTTCTTTTGGAGGAGGGGGGGGGGAGTGTACAGATATTATGGGGTTCCAAAATTAACAGGAACGTAATTGGAGTCCACAGCACCATGATATTTGTACCCCGGGGTAAACAATTATGGCGTCCTGAGAGCTTCAATGATGGTCCTGATCAATTTGAGACCCCACATTATTTGTGCATCTCCAAAAAAGCAGTTTGTATTTGAACGACCCCTTTTGGCCCGGTGCGAGTGGGCAGCCCGCACTGTAAAATGCTTGAAAACTATTTTCTTTGCAAAGATGCAAAGAATTTGTGAGCTTTGTATTTGCAAAGAATTTGTTCGTGTTGCAAAGAAGTTCTTTGCAAGCTGTCAGAATCCTTGCAAGCAATGTGTTTGCATTGCGAAGAAATAGTTTGCAAGCTTGCGGAGAACTAGTTCGTATTACAATGCGTGAAAATTCTTTGCAAGCTGCAAAGAAAACAGTAAGCAATGCGAACCTATTCTTTGCAAGCATTTTGCAGTGCGCCCGCCCGCGTGCATGCGGTACCGTACAGTATAACTACGAAAGTGGCGTGGCGTGAGTCAGGCACCTGCCGGTATCTAACCCATTCGTGGCGACCGTATCTCACCAAAAAATAAAATAAAATCACAACGCTTAAACGCAAACACTCCAAAAATATATAGTTGTGTGACTCCCTGTAAATGACTGAAAGCACGCGAGAGAGTCTTATCCCGCGTCATGTAGTTAATTTCCGCACAGTCGCGCGCATTGCAAGGTCATGTGGAGTGACGCTCAGGCAATCAGCTTTGCGCCCCACCCCCGGCCCCTGGCTGAGGCCCGGCGAGGCGCCCTCGGGTCGTTCATGGAGAAAGAGCAAATGTAATGACAGCGGGGTATCAATGTAGCTAAATCCCTCGCAAGGCGCCGCACCGCGTGCTGCTTCCCACACCGGGGGTGGGGCGGGGACGCATGGACCTCGCCTCGCTGACCTGTGATGGCATTTTCCAGCAGGGCGACGCTCGACGGAGCTGGAGGGGAAGGGGGTTGGCGGGTTGGCACGACCCCGCGTGGCAAGGCTTGGAAGTTACGGCGAGTATCATCTGCTGGCAGCTACAACGGGGAGAAGGCGTAACCCACGCAGCGAATCTTTCACCGCAAGCGACAGTGAAAGTGAAATTCGCCGCTTTTAGTGGAATCCGCAACGTTGAAGTTGAAGGACACAACCGCTGAAATAGTTTTATTCATTGATATACTTGCCACTGTTATAAGCTTACAGTGATTTTCACCGTAAGCTGCAGTGAAAGCCTGCAGCACTGTAGCTTACGGTGATTTTCACCGTAAGCTAAGGTGAATTTCACTGTAAGCTACAGCGAATCTCATCGTAAGCTACAGTGCTGCAGGCTCAGTGAAAAATCACTGTAAGCTTTTAACAGTGTGTAGTGAAATTCCCGGTAAACTTTTCAAAGTGGAGAACCACCAGTCCAAGCGAGCACGCACACATGTGACCCGGGCAAAGCCCCCCTCTCTGCTGTGGGAACGGAAAGTGTGCAAGCCTTACCGACAAAGTGGCATTCCGAGAACGACCGCGCGAACCCCGCAAAATACATTGCCGACAGCAGGTGAGAAAGGGAAGATGGGTGGGGGTAGCTTCTAGTCTCTCTCTCTCTCTCTCTCTCTCTGACACACACTTACACACGCGCGCGCACACACACAACCAGTACACCCAGTCCGTTCGGTAGGTCAGTGCTTCTGCTTCTCCCCTCGCTCTTGCCTTCGCCAAAACGCAAAGTGCGAATTCGTACAGTCTGCAACGTACTAATACCACGGGCATCAGAAATTAAGATTAAATTGTTGGTACTTCAACCGCGACATTGAAATAAATTAAAAACAACTACGTTTCAAAATTTGTATTACCTAACGTGTTTGTTTTTTGTGCAAACGTTCGTGCTAAGTTCGAGGATAAGTTCAACCTTGGTTTCGTCTGGAACAAATTGTCACAAGGACACAACACTGTTAGAGGTCTACGAAGAACTTACTTTGCACTGCTTTACTCGAATTTGAAAAATGACTGTGCAGCACGCGTGCTGTGTCATGCCATTTAGATTGCACATTGCACTGCTGGCATGGATTTTGATGTTTTTCTTATTACTGTTCAACAGCTTTGAGGCTAAATAACACATCTAGCACTCTGTAGCTTTATCCTTAGGCCGGCCACGCGGCACGTAGCGGAGTTGGGGTGTCCTACTCAAAGCCACGCCGGCATCCAGAGGAGAACCATGCGGCAGTGCGAGTGGCTGCTGTACATATTTAAGGCCGCAATTCTAAAGTGTTAACTAAGTCGTTGTCTGATAATTCGACAAGCATCACTACTTCTCCTCTGTGTTTCGCTCTTGCCCTCTTCGTGGCCGTTGTAAAGTTTTGAACCGATTCAACGTTGAGTACTACATAACAAGGGAAGGTTTTCCGGTGATACAGTCAGATTTCAAAGGCGCTTTAAAGAGTAGTTGTTTGCACCTCTAGATTAGGATTGGCACTGGTTTTAGCTGCCCGTAGGGAGTTTGGGGGTCATTTCACAAGAATTTCATCAAAAATTTCCCAAATTCATCGGTTTTTTGCCATCTTTGCATGCACATATCTCCGAAACCGTTTGAGCTACAGCGCCCAGATTTTGCAGGTAATTATCTTTCAATTAGTACTTTCCATGAAAAATATTTGAACCAAATCAATGGGGTTCGCCAAAAGGGGCCTAGGGTCGCGACCCCCTCTCCGGACCCGTTTTTGCGACCCGAATCGATTTCGATCAAATTTTCTACATGTAAATTATGATTTCCCTTAAAAATCTGGGCGCTGTAGCTCAAACGGTTCTAGAGATAGGTGCAGGTAAAGTTGATAATCAGGCTAAAAAGTTTGGCGAATTTTCAATTAAATTCGCGTAAAGCGACCTTCAAACTCCCTACGCGGGCAGCTAAAACCAATGCAAAACCTAATCTAGGGATGAAAACAACAACACTTTGAAGCGCCTGAGTGTATCACCGGAAAACCTTCCCTTGTAAGTTCAGTTTATGCACGTTATTTCAAACTGACTTACTCTTTATTCTGTTCACAGGTTGCGAGTGAAGTAAGTATGGACGAATGAGCCAAGGCACTTCGCATACTATTCCGCTGTCGTCCTCCATTAGTAAATAATTTCTGTTCTCTGTGCGTTACATCTACTCCGGCGACGAGACCGACGAGGTCAACATCCGCCTGGGTGAAGTGCCTCTACCAGGTGCCCGCTTTCGATGCACTGTTAAAAAATTTGTTGTAAATTTACAACACATTTGATGTAAAGTTTGATAGCAACAAATGTTGTTAAAAAACAACACATGTTGTAATCCAACAACATTCACCAAATTTCCTGAAACGAATTTTCATTCCAAAACAGTGGTTATTTACTTTCGTCTGCACCAAAAAAATTGTAATGAAACAAACTTGTTTGTTCTGTAACGATACATCGTGCTATCAAACTTTACTACGATATTGTTGTGGTTTTACAACATGGTGAAACGTGGGAATCATTGTTATGGACCACTACGAGCAAAATAGAAGGAATCTTGCCACGTGCCAATAAAAACGAACGATGTTGTTTTTTTAACACACTAGTCATTACAAAGGGTGTGATAAATTTACAATATTTTTTAACAGTGTGACTTCGACCGCCCGGGTGACTCCAGCCGCTTCGAGCGGGGCATCAGTGCTCTACACGGAAAAAAATAAATTGGTTGTCAGAACTAAATATTAGTTAATTTCGTGACAATCGATCAAAAAATTGTTAAGGTAACTAATAATTTGTTGTCAGAACTAAGATAAAGTTGTCAGAGCAAAGAGTTGGTTGATAAAACGAAGCACGTCGCTGCAGGAGCCAATTCTTGGTTTGTTTTTAGAACGAAATGCGTTAGCTCAAGCACCAAACAGCTTGTTCTGACAACTAAATCTTGGTTCTGACAACAAATTATTGGTTACCACAATTTCTTGATCGA
The DNA here is from genome assembly GCF_000697945.3 of Frankliniella occidentalis. Lineage (NCBI taxonomy): Eukaryota > Metazoa > Arthropoda > Insecta > Thysanoptera > Thripidae > Frankliniella > Frankliniella occidentalis. Next base: position 240,827 of record NW_026267205.1, read on the forward strand.
TTGTCACGAAATTAACTAATATTTGGTTCTGACGACCAATTCATTTTTTTCCGTGTAGCCGAGGGTATGCCGCCAAGGAGGAGCTCACCAGCCCATCTTCGACTGCCTCAAGCAGAAGGGTGTGGACTCCGCCACCGTCTACAGCGTACAGGCTTGCCTTGTCAAGGCACTCGCCGCAGACCTGACCTATAAGTCTTCTCAACATTTCTGAATGAGCTCTTTTTTGGGTTGTAATAAAGCGACCAAATTCAGAACATGGTTTTATTTTACTCTTCACCCTTTTAGGTCAATGGTCTTCCCGCGATCAGTCCAGACTTTCGCGCCTTGCTCCCTGTGACATACACCCGACGTCAGTGATCTCCTAAATAGCTCAAGTTTTCATTTGTACCCTGAAGATTCTCAAAATTATATGTCGCTTTCGGCCAGTAACTTTTGTTGCTGCTGTAGACATTAACAACAAAGAGGAATTTTTTTTGCTATGTACGCCCAGTACCTCAACCTAGTGTTTCCAAAGAAAATCAATACGCCCAACGCCGTAACTGATAGAAATGGAACTACACTAAATTTCCAGTGACGGTTCATAGGGTCTCACGTTCCTTCGTGCTGTGCCTCTTTGAATCGCGCCCACTAACTCACCCTGCCGCCCAATGACATATATTACGGCAGTGACACCGAGCGAGCGAGAGCGAGAAAGAGAGAGCGAGAGGGGGGGTGGGGGTTGAAAATGGAGAAAGAGATGAAGGAAAAAAAGAATTATCCCAAAGCAATGGGGGTTGAGGTGGGAGGTCCCGCGACCCTCGGCACTTGGACTGACCCGCCCCGGCGACCCCGCGGCCTGCGACACAAGGGCGCTCAGCTACAAAGGGCGTACATCAGACCGGAGAATGGCCATATACCGGCCACGCTGGGCGGCGGCAGCGGGAGCGGCGGCAGCCCAGGGAAAACACAACTTTCGATTACGTTAGCAGCAGGAGGGCAGGCGGTGGCAGACCGCCCACCGGTAGCAGCATAGAGAGAGAAAGAGGGGGAGAGAGAAAGAGAGAGAGGGAGGGAGGGAGAGAGGGAGAGGGAGGGAGAGGGAGGG
>NW_026267205.1:242764-243737 GCF_000697945.3 Frankliniella occidentalis
GGAGGGGGAGGGGAGGAGTGGTGGACCGGAGCGGGAAGACGGAAAGACAGGAAGACATGAGGATGGCGTTGGAGGCGGGGGAGGAGGTGGGTAGCAGAGGCCATTAGGGGAGGATGTGCTCCACACTACAGACAGGCTTCAATTTTTTTCTGTTTCTGTATTTTTCTTTTCAGAAAAGGTTTCTGGTTTTGGCAATTAACTTTTTCCCTCCTGGGAGAGAAAGGTATTAACGGGTTCCCGACGTTTTCAGATTCTCATGAGTAGACGCATTTTTGATGTCACGGGGAACGTCACTGAAAACACAAAAGTGGGTGAATGTGTCACAGTAGCACGCACCCAAGAGAGTGAATGATAACAATCATGTTTTTTTTAATACGGCAGCTGCTTTCGGTTTTTGCTGTTGCGAAAAAGGAACACAGCGTGTGTTTGTTTTTTCAGCATTAAACAAGCGTTTGGAAATTCAGTGTGCTGTGGTGGAGGCACTCCGTGACAACAAAAATGGAACTGCGTTGAAGGGAAAGCGGAAAGTGAGCGGAAGCTGAGCGAGAGAGTCGGGCGACCCGCAGACCTGCCGACTGATTCCGAAGAGCGCTCTCCTATACCTTCCGTATAGCTCCGTCCTTGTCGCACTCATGGGGCAGCACCCCTTGAGCGCTCTTCGGATTCGGAATCAGTCTGCTGCCGCTCGCCATGTGCTCACCGACCGCGGCATAGAGTCGATATCTAGAAAGCATTACCGATGGAGGAGGACACCCGATCAGAGGGAGACGTAGGTGTAGAGCGAGAGAGGGCCAGGGCGAGAGAGGGCCAGGGCGAGAGAGCTAGAGCAAGAGAGAGGGAGAAGAGAAAGCTACAGAGCTACACACAGAGGGAGAGAGAGAGAGAGAGAGACAGAGGGAGAGAGAGAGAGCGTCGTGTTAAATGGGACGCGTTCAAGGCAGACAGCAGGGGACGTGAGCCTGCGACCACCTGG
>NW_026267205.1:245809-246186 GCF_000697945.3 Frankliniella occidentalis
GGGGGGAGGGGAGGGCACAGATAGTACGTGGCGGTACACGCGGCGCGGCGCCTGGCTCGGGAAAGGTGGTGGTATAGAGGACACCGTGATGTATAACGTCCAGAACCACACCGAAAGGTGTGTGACGGTGCGCACACCTGTAGGTTGTGAACGTCACGGAGGCACAAGTGTGTGAATTTTCGAAAGGAACAATAATTCACATCTTTACTCATCCCTTATGTGCGTGTAAGACAGGGCATTTCACATACCTAGAGAAGTGACCTTAACACACTTGCGTTTTCAGTTCATCAAGATTGATCGAAAGCCTTCCATCGGAGTTTCATTTTTGTTTTAGTTTCAATTGTGTTTTTGCCTGGGTGAGGACGATGTAACTAAAA
>NW_026267205.1:250656-251712 GCF_000697945.3 Frankliniella occidentalis
TACGTCGCTCTATTCGGGAAAGAAAGGTCACTCTTCGTTTTACAGTGTAATCCAACGCGGTCGTTTGAAATTTGTATTTCATCACTGGAAAGTTTTCAACAACATCCCTTACTACTTGTGAGTATGTGGGGGAAATCGCAACGACGCGTCAAGTCGATGTCAAACCGCCGCGCTTGAGAAATTTCTTTGATTTCACGTCAATTGGTGGAAAGTGGCCAAAATTTACCAACTTGCCCTTCCACACCTAATTCTGTTTTACCGCAAAAAGAAGGAAGCTTTCAAACTATAATATTTAAAATTATTGTTTTTGAAAAACAGTCTCATGATAGTCACCATGGCTCAGAAGCGTAGGTTGGTCAGAAAAATGCTACAAGTAAAAAGGCAATAACTGCGTGATCAACAGTAACAAACGATGTAACGAAGTAATAACATCAGTTTGTAATAAACGCGTGAAGACGGGTGCTGTGCGCTGAGTATATGCCTCTCGAGCCAAATAAAGAAATTGAGAACAGGATAAACACGGCGGGTGCGGGTCCGCATGCGAATGGCAGCTCGAGCAAGGCACGGAGGCGCCCCGCCCCGCCCCGCACTGCCCCGCCCCACCACCACGACACCTCTCTCCCTCTCTCGCCAGGCCAGGCCACGGGCCACGGCAGTGCATCAATAAGGAAAGACGAATCACACGACAGGCGGGCAGCAGCAGCAGCAGCAGCAGCAGCAGCAGCGGTGGGGCGGCAGAATGATGGCTGCATCCTGCCGGTGTAGAGAAGCGAGCTGTTCTGGATTTGCCGCGTCACCTGGCGTGGCTGTCGGGCTGCTCGGCGGGCGCCCGGGCGGTAGGCCGACCCGCCGAGCAGCGCTGTCCTGGGGGCCTCGCGGCTGCCTACCCTCCGGGCGCTCACCGGGCCGAGCGGCGCGGCGGCGAGTGGGAGCGTGCGGCCAAGGAAAATGCCTCCACACGCGGACAGGAATCGCTGGTGGTGGTGGTAGTATGGTGGTGGTATGGTGGTGGTATGGTGGTGGTATGGTGGTGGTATGGTGGTGGTATGGTGGTGG
>NW_026267205.1:251857-253994 GCF_000697945.3 Frankliniella occidentalis
CACCCCAACTCGCCCCGCCCCGCCCCGCCCCGCCCATGACAAGTGATGAATGTCCCGACGATGACACAAATGATGGCGTTCCTCGCCACGACGAGAGCCCATGGCGCTGCTACGAGTGATGACATCTGTCCAGGGGCCTAAGTGCTTTGTCAACCGCAGAGGAGGTGCGTGTCGGTTCAAAAAAAAAAAGGGGGGGGGAGGGGAAAATTGACGTGTATTGTATATGTATATTTGCAGCTCTAGAAAACGAAGTTCTTACACAATGTACTACTGTCTAGTTTTTAGCTGTTAAATTTTTAGCTGGGTACTGGCACTGGTGTCGTGTGCTCGAAGGGCTGACCTGATTGTGAGTCCGTTCCGGGGTCGTCGCTCTCACTCTCTACATGCACACTCCGCTCCCCTTGGCACCCGCCCCGCCCCGCCCCACCTTGCTAAGCAAACACGATTGGCGGTGATCCGAAAGCCGGCCGGCTCAACAGGCCCAATCCCCCAGCAATACACCAGGCGTGGGCCTGGCGCGGCGCGGCGCGGGGCGGGGCTGGGCTGTAACCTCGGTGGTGTTGCCTCGGTGTAGCTCCATTAGCGGAATGATCAGCCCCCCGTCATGCAGCTTCGGAACAGACGGTGTACAACAAGCATAACACTTACCTAGGGATTTAAAATTACCGGTAATATAACATTTCTCGGTAATTTACCGTAACTTACCGTAAATTACGGTAATTTTAGGTAATATTTGGTAATATTCAAAACACAGCTTTTATAACTGTGCTTGTATTCTCTGAGGTATTGTATTAAGTTCTCCGACTATTTTCATCATTTTAACAGTCGAGTCAATAGTTGTAGCACCATAGTCGATATTTACTCGTTTAAAATAGATATATTGGAGTAGTAAGGTGGAAATAACGAGTGAGTGAAAGGTCTCCAATCCAGTAAACCCCCTTGCGTATTCCGCTTATGTTCTATGTTCTCCGCGTACTACGTAGCCTGCGAGTGATCTCGAAGACAAAAAGACGCCAGGTCTTTTGCATAAGCCCACTGCGTAGCTTTTTCAAAGCCTGATTAAAATTACGCGTGTCTTAACCTGACGTACTCTGTGTTTTCTGACAGGAAAATGAACTTGCTGCGTAGTCACGCATAGCCCAATGAACTAACACAAACACAACACATCAGACTTGCATTTGCGCGATACGACAGGACTTCCCTCACAGACTTACAAGCACAAGCCGAGGGGGTATTTCCCTGGCCTTTCGCGACAAATTAGGGCTAAGTGGTACAGGCGCACCCTAATTCAAGCGGAAAGTATTAAAACATCAAGTTTTCGAACCAGAATTAGCCAAAAATAATATTTAAAATATTACCATAAATTACCAATATTACCGGCCCCACGGTAATATAACCGTAAAATACCGTAAATTACCATATCTTACCGGTAATATTACCGTCACTTAAATCCCTACACTTACCCACCACTTCAGCGCCAAGGAGGATGCCAGGCGATTGCATTTTGACAGAGTACCGAAAATTTCTCGGACTGTATTTAAACCGATTTAAACAGTTTAAACTTTCGAAAAATTAATCACGTTAACCTGACTTTAAATTCAAAGTTACAGAAATAATCATAAGTACACAATTTACGCCGTACCGGGTGTAACTGAGAATGCGCAACAGTGTTGCGGGTTTGCCTACCCAGTTAGCCCGTAAGGCGCCATGGCCCCTGCAGCCCTGGTGGGTATGCAATCCCGCAACACTGTTGCGCATTCTCAGTTACACCCGGTACGTACAAAGGAGAAACCAAAATTTAAAAACACGACGACCACCTGTATAAGTGTTTGAAAGTGTCGTTGGAACACTTCACCAGGTGCCGGGAACACGGCCGAGAAGGAGGCGGCTCAAGAGATGGCGTCGCGGTTGGGCTCCGGGGCTAATGGTATGCCCATTAGCTGGCGGGGTGTGGCGGGGCGGGGTGAGGCGGAGCGGCGAAATGGCGCCAAGTTTGGCGAGGAGCGACAGCGTCGGCGACGCAAAGTTGAGCGCGTAGAAACTTGGTACCGCCTGCGTGACTCAAGTTGGAGAGCGGCGGCACGGCAAGGTCCGGGGGAGAGAGAGAGAGAGAGAGAGAGAGAGAGAGAGAGAGAGA
>NW_026267205.1:254289-256689 GCF_000697945.3 Frankliniella occidentalis
CAACAAAACTGCGGTAGCGCTCTAAACTTGGGTCTCCCGAGAGCGGCCAAAAGCAGATCGAACTTTGTGTAACGGGAGCGGAACAGATCGAACTTTGTGTAACGGGAGCGGAACAGACCGAACTTTGTGTAACGGGAGCGGAACAGATCGGACTTTGTGTAACGGGAGCGAAACAGATCGAACTCTGTGTAACGGGAGCGCAACACATCGGACTTTGTCGTTAGAAGGCATCGAGACCTGGTCCTGGTCTCGAGAAAAGTCGGTAGAGCTGGAAATATTCAAGAGTGGTAAGTTTAATAAAGCCTTTTCCGCTTGAAACCATTCCGACGGTTCCGACACGCACGCGCGACGAAATGTAAGCTTGCGGGAACTGAAAAGTCCCTTAGTATAGAGGCCCATATGCTTGCAAGTCCTGATTAAAAAAATAATAATTGTGTAATGAAGGCAGATCCCATTGTGTTTTCTAAATTTTAAGTCGGTCAACAAATTCAGTCTCAGGTCTGGCTCTGCATTCATAATCATCCCTCTTAAAATACGACTACTTGTTTGCTCTGTTTCTTGTGTTGGTGCCGAGTGATGATGGTGCTACTGATGGTGGGTGATGGTGGTGGTGGTGGTGGTGATTATAGTGGTAAAGGTAGTAATGGTGATTGTGGCGGTGGTAAGGGTAAGGGTGGTGGTGGTGGTGGTGGTGGTGGCTGTAGTGGAGGGGGTTGTGGTGGTGGTAGTAGTGGTTGGTGGTGGTGGTGGTGGTGCGCGTGCCCATGGTCTCATGGTGCCGGTCCCGACAGCAGGAGACGACTGGGGCTTACAGAGCGGGTGGGGGCGGAGCCTGTGAGTGAGGCGTGGAGGGGGTAGCGCCGGCACCACCCCGCCCCACCCGCCGCAAGCGACTACGAGCGACATGCCCTGGCCGCCCGGCTACGCCCGGCCCGGCCCTGGCCACCAGCTCCCCGTGGCCTCCCAGCCCCAGCCCACCCCGGCCATGTCAGGAGGCCGATCGACCGCAACACTTCCCCGGCAACTTATATTATTATCGTTCCTCACCAACACCTCGCGCTCACCCTACCGCGTTTGGCCGGGTGTGACTGAAGGCTGCGGTACGAACGAAGCTTTCGGAACCGTTGTTCCAACAAACAGAAGTTGGTGAAAGTTTGACTCGCACTGGGGCCCTCAAGAGCCATGGCGAGCGACGGCCGGCAAGCAACGCCCGCACGCCTGAATCCGGCACAGCATGACCAGGAAAAGGGGCGGCGTAGAGATCACCCACCCTGTGAAGGGTTAATTTTTTTGCCACGACTGTTTTTTATCACTATAACAATACTAGTAAAGTAACAAAAATGGAGTTACTCACATGAGTACGGAGGAGAACATTAAATACAAAATAAGAGAGTACATACGCGATTGCAGGTGAGAACCCACGAGTAGATACACATAGAGTCGAGTATATGGAGAATACCGAGGGGAAATGACGTAGGTTATCCACTAGAGACGGCCTGTGTTAGTCCGGGGTACTCCATACCAGGGGTAATCCTGTGGGTAATCCGAGGGTAATCCGGGAGAAATCCGAGGGAAAACTGGAGAAATCCAGGAATATTTCAGGGGTTATCCGGGGTTATCCATCTAGGGTTATCCGGGGTAATCCAGGATAATCCAGGATAATCCAGGGTACTCCGGGGTAATCCAGGGATGATCCATCGTTCACGAGCACGAGACCGAAGAGAAGTTTCCCCGTCAGTCTCGGTGAATACAGGATGAGTACACTGGTAACTAGGACGAATGAAGAGAATTGGGGGGGGGGGGGGCGTTTCTATCTAGTAGACCACTGTAAATAATAGGTAGGTTTACAGGAAAATTTTCCTTGACGCAAGTTGTAAAATTACAATTTGGAATCGTAAAAATACACGTAGTACGTATCGAATTAAAATCCGTTGGCGAATAAAATATCTGCTCTCGTAAATTTACAACTTAAATTATAATTTGAGTTTACAAAACTTTTGTAATTTTACGACGATATTTTTCACAGTGACATATTCTTGAGGACTGTCTGATAAAAAGCGATTCACCCCTCGAACTGGACAGCGCGCTATGTTGTCGGCAGCCGGGGCTCGGCGGGGTCGGCTTTGACACTCTTGGTACATCCCGTGCTGGGTCCACAAGTCCACACGGACGGGGACAATGAGGCTCCCCTCCTGCTCGCCCGGGCCCTGGCCCCGGCCAGCCTCGCAGTTCACCCTCCGCCCGCCCCGCCCTGCCCCGGCGCCGTGTCCTCCAGGCTGCAACAGTTCCCACAGCGGGGCGGGGCCTCGGGGGTCTTTGATTGCCTCATGACTCGCCCACCCCGCCCCGCCCGCCTGCTCATCGGCCCGGGTAGTACAGTATTGTCGAAAAAAATAAAAT
>NW_026267205.1:264344-266041 GCF_000697945.3 Frankliniella occidentalis
GCTTTTCCGTGCCCACGTGTGACCCATAAGACACGCTCAAAATACCAAGTTCGACATTCAGACACCCGGTCCCAGAGAAAATGGTTTTGTCAAAGTGATATCACGTGATGTCAGTGTCAAAATTTTGTCATTTTGGTGGCCTGCTTTAACTGTGTTTCCTGGGTCTAGTGTATAAGCCCACTCAACAGCTTTTTAAAAGCAGAAGAGCGAGCCGAAGACAGAAAAAATTCGAGGGGGCCTGCCAGAATAAATGGGTTCACACACAGAGGAAAATGTAGAAAGAAATGTATGCAAAACAGTACTATATGTTAAAAGGAAACTTATGTGAAACAGTATTTATGTTTAAAAAATTGTGTTAAAAGTGTTATGTCAAATGTTATTGGGCAAAAGGACATTGTGTGAAAAAAAATATGTGAACCGTCGTAGAACCTTGTAACCTTTTTCCTTTTCAAACATAAATAAGGGAGACTGTGTGAATGCTGGCGCTGACGTATGCGACAGGATATATAAGGGTTAAATGCTCTTTTCTTAAAGGATCATGATAGGGGGCCCTGATTTTAGAAAACCGCGAGCGGAGCGAGCGAGATTTTTTTGTTGTATTTTATAACCAAAAGAGCGGTTTTAGAGGATTTATGCAATATAAGAAGACTCTTTTGTCTAGTTCCAGCCAGTTCACTTCTGTCATTCACTGCAGCCTTGGTGGCTCGGGCACCTCCCTATGAGCACTGTGTTTGCCACACTTGTTGACGTCGTTCGGTCTTAAACTTTGGTTTAAACGCGAGCGAAGCGAGCAAGAAATTTTTTCGACATTTCATGACAAAAAGAGCGGTTGTGAGAGGGATTCGCTATCTTTTTTCTACCCTTTTTGGTGCCGTTTCCTTTTCACTCCTATAATGTCAGCCACACTCTAAACGGGAAAAGACAACTGTAGATGTTTTAGGCACAATAGCGGATTCGTACCCACACTGTTAAATTTCTACAAAGCAATAATGTAGTATAGGTATAGACAAATTTCTATCTAATGGAGATGTTCACAAGGAAACATTGAACGTAGATGACAAAAATGCTTCTCCCTTTTTAGAGTGCTGGGCGTCTTCTTGTGAACGCCTGATGTCACACTAAGGGCACCTATCGGCGGATGACACACCGGCGCTGCCGGAGGGTGCGCAGGCGGCCAGCGGCAAACGAGAACGATGACGTCCGCCAGTGGCAAATGTCAACTGCCCCTCCTTGCACCCCCATACCCCATACTTATACTCAAAGTCTCTCCTGTTTCTGCCTCTTTTCCTTTTTTCCTCTCCTCTTTTATCTCCTTCCTCCTCTTTCTCCTTCTCTCCTCTTTCTCCTTCCTTTTTCTCCCCTTTCTCTCCCTCTCATGTACCTACCTTGTATAGATTTGTACCTGTGCACGTGCATCGCTTGGACCATAGTTTGGGCGCCACTGAAAAGCGCCGCCAAGCGCCCGCACTGTCAATAGTATCTGCGTAAATTTTACACGCGTGCATTTTGTATTTATAAGCTCTAAGGCTTATACAGGACGAACCCAAAACCATACACTGCCGGGGCAAGAAAGCTAGCAACTTCAAAAGAAAGCTGAACCAAATAGGGTATTCCAATGGAGCGCGGAGCGGAAGCAAGAAGAACAAAAACGGAACGTGGAAAGGCGCCCGCGCCGTCCCCCTCTCCTCTACTAGACG
>NW_026267205.1:266691-269566 GCF_000697945.3 Frankliniella occidentalis
GGGGGGGGGGGCACGCCGCCAACCACTGCGCGCAAGGGCCTCACCAGGCCCACCGACACGAAAACAGGTAACACAATAGGACACATGGTCGACGAAAAGTGACTTACCAAGACAACGACAGCATGGCATAGACGACTAGGGAGGTGACACCTCGGCGGGGCGGGCGGTTGTGACGTCCCCCCACGGTGGTAGTGGCTTGCTTGTGAATCGCCGGCGGGCACGGACCGCCGGACAAACTAGCCGGACATCGTCTCCACGACGAAAAAGCGCAAAGCGCAAGGCTACAGGCACCGCGGCCACACATGGAGAACAAAAAAAAAAGGAATGGTCCCATAACCTAAAACCCTGAAAGTGGACAACAACACAACATCAACACAGAGTCTCACGTCTCATGACTTGGACTCCAAGATTGCAGTTCGCGCTTACCAAGACTGCCGGGCTGCTAGGAACGTTGTTGGCACATAGAACTCTTGGGTTTCTTGATAAGAATCCCCAAATGCACGGCCGACGGCCACCACTCTGCTCGCTGCGTACCGCACGGCTGACCTGTCTCGACTGCCGGCCGGCTCCCTCGCCTTCATGAGGAAGTTGCCCGATAGGAGGAACAAAAAGAAGTTTTGTAGATTTTGTATAGAAAAATTGGGTCCATACCAGACCGGCATAACAATCGTGTGTCAAGAAGAGCTTCTGCAAAGTTTGGCTTCGGAAAAGTAAGTTTATTCAATCCTCTAAACCGTCCCGGTGTCGTTGTTTAGGTTAGTGTACGGACGTATTGCATTGGTACTATTTTAATTCAATGATAATGACTCAACTCTCGTTATAAACTTTGGTATAGGTGGTACCAAGGTGCTAGATGCATAGGCCCGTTCTAAACTGTTTGAAATCTAACGCATTCTAACCTCTGCTAGACTGTCGCTCATCTTCTGCTTTGTTTAGGGATGGCGCTACGCCACGCCACCTTCTTCTTGTTCCTCTTATCGGGCAACTTCCTCATACAGTCGAACCAGCGAAAGAATTTTTCTGGTAATGCATGGGCTCTTATGGGCCGCTACACAAGGCCGAGGAGCATTCTTTGGCTGGTCAGAGTGTAGACGATTTGGGCTATGAGATAAGAAGAAGTCAGGACGAAATCTACATCATCGTGTCTGCTTGCCCTACAGTAGAGACGCCGTTTGGGCGGCCCGAGTGACCCAGCCTCTATCTACGGATTATTTTTGGTGTAGAAATAGTAGGGCAGGGAGACGCGGGCTGAGGGGAAGACACTATGCAGGTCTGTGTCGGCTGGGCCGGTCTGGCCCATGCAGGTCCAGCAGACCCAGCACGGGTCGGGTGGGTCCAGCCGGCCCGAACTGGATCTGCCTGACCCGACTGATTCGCTCGTGGGCCGCATAGGTCTGCTGAACAAAGACTTGGGTGGGTCAACCTGGCCCAAGCGCTAAAATCGCAAAGGGCAGCGTCGGCCCAGAATTCAGACCCAAACGGCGACTCTACCCTACAGGCAGATCAGCCACTTTTCCGCACCTTTTTCCTGATTTCTTTTTATCCAGAGGTAGCCCAAAAATAGTACATTGGTTCCGTCGGCTGCCGGACTGCGCTGATTGGCGCTCGCAATCCGGCGGCAAAAGGTGACGAGTTTGAAATTTAAAGGAGGACCGCGGCCGCAACCCCTGTACTAGGGGGGGGGGTGGGGGGGGGGGGGCGGGGGGGGGGGGGGGGGGGGGGGGGGGGGGGGGGGGGGGCGACCGGCCGGCTGAGGAAAACCCTACCCCCTCGAAATTTCGATCGTCGCTATTTTGTAAGTATTTGTCAGCAGACCCAAAAAAATCAGTGGCGAGGAACAAAATTTACTTTGTGAAACCAGAAAACTCGAATGTTTAACTGATACACACTTGTAAGTTAAGTGTTTTGAGCTCCCCAGTTGTGTAGTTTTATTTAAAATTTGCTCAACTTGGAAGCACGGCTCACGGAAGTGTGTCACTTCTCTCTTGAACATTTCCCATTATTCAACTAAGCATTTCTCTGAGCTACGCGCCCCCAAGCGCACGCTCCTGCAAGCGTGAGTAGGGCGAGGGAAAGGGCGCGGGGAGGAACGACGCCAGTGATCCACGCCGCCAAGCGGAGCTCACGCTTGGGTCACGCTTGGGCCACGCTTGGGGGCGCGTAGCTCAGAGAAATGCTTAATTGAATATAGCTCTTAGCTTTGTTGTGTCAGAGGTCTTCATCAGAGAAGTTGCACTCGTGCAAGTGCACGTGCACAACTACAGAGTTAAACACTACTTGCAAATGTACCGCTACGCAGCTGAAACAATTATTGCAAAGTATTCGACCTAGCAGCAGTTGCACACTGGTTGGTGTAGCAAATCTAAGGGGCCGTTCACAAATTAGGTCACGCGTTGTGGGCAGGGGAGGGGGTCTGGGCAAAGTGTGATGAACGTGTGACGCTGGGGGAGGGGGTAGTCTACGAGATCGTGACGTCACGCATTTTGTGAGGTGGCGGAGGCAGTGCTGTATCCAGTTAACAATTTGTCGCTATTGTAAGGCCCACCCTCAGCTGAGCTCAGTTAAAACAGGGTTGAAAATCACTTCATGTAATGGCCCATTGAAAATACATCATTTTGCTTTTAAAATCTGTAGTTTTTGTTCGTGCATATTTTTTTCTGGTATATTTTTGATCTGTAAAAAAAGTGGAAAAGAGGGGGGGTCAAAGGTCACCCCCAAAAGCGTGACGTCATTTGTGAACGGTCCCCAACAGTGTAGCAGAGACGAGACCGGCAAGAGGCAACTCGCGACAAGCGGCTCGGAAAATTATCCGTAGCCAAGTTTGCAAACTCGACAAAGGCGGAAGAAGTGCGGCCGGTGAGGAGGGGTGGGGTGG
>NW_026267205.1:269616-272552 GCF_000697945.3 Frankliniella occidentalis
AGAAATGGTCGGGCCGCAGGCCCGACCATCGCCGCCGGCAGGCCAAGCAGGCCCGGCCCCTGCCGAACGGAGTTGCCGGCGGAGCGAAGCGGAGCTGGCAACTTCGTTTGGCGGAAGGGCGGGCCTGCTTGTTCTTCCCCCAACAGTCCAGTGGCCCAGTGATAATGTTTCACGATCTGCCTGCGAATACCGAACAAAGTGTCCCTATGGAAGTTCAGACTCCTGGAATACTATTTATAAGAGCACTTGTTTCCCTGTTATGTATAGTGGGGGCGGTTGTTTGCTGCAGTGAGCCCCCACCCCTTCGGCTCCAGGGCATGACCCGTACCAAGCGTGTTTTTTCTGCTCCATTCTCCATCTGTCACCTGGTGCTCTCCCCACGGCCGAGCGGGCCGGGGCCGGGCGCGTCGAGAGGACGCGGGCCGGGTGCCGCCAGCACAAGTGATAAGAATGGGAGCGCGGTATGCACGAACGGAAAAAAAAGATGACCTGAATAGCTACACCAACAGTTAAATACCGTGTAGCAAATTACTCAGCTATTGGAGCTAAAAATAAGAGCTATGTTTAGCTATGTAGCTATCTGGCTATTTAGCTAAAAATTAGATAACTAAAAATTTAGATACGTATATCTAAATACAGGCTAAAACAAATTCCTGACCCATTTAGCTGAAAAGTAAGCTGTTTTTATCTGCAAAGCTAAATATTATTTACAGTCTAAATATTCAGCTAGATACCTAATTTTTCTGCGACATAGGCAAACCTTTAGCCTTTAGCTACGCGTACCTAATCAATAGGCATTTTCAAGGCGTGACGTGGAAGATGGGGGATGGGTAGCAGGGATGAGTAGGCGATGGGGTGCCCGAGGACCAGGTCGAGCTGGCTAACATGTGGGGTGGTCCAGGATCACGAGGGGTGTGGCGGGGCGGGACCGGGGCGGGCCGGAGTCACTAGGGGTGGCGCTAGCAGAGGGGTGGGGGTGGCGGTATATAGCACCACCCTCCCCAGCGCGCCGCTCCACTGCGAGACCGTCGGGCAGCGCGAGCGGTCACGGCCCGGAACGGCCCGCGAGCGAGCGAGAGTGACAAGTGAACCGCGATAGTGAGTGACAGTGAGTGATAGTGAGTGACAGTGAGCGATAGTGAGTGACAGTGAGTGGTAGTGAGTGCGAGCGAGTGACGTAGTGAGTGACTGCCACATGAGGGCCCCGCCGAGGGTCGGCACCGCCTGACCGTGGAGGTGCAGTCCGTGCCTCGGCCCGCGGGGTCGGGCCCGCCTTTCCCCAGGACCTCGCCGCCGCCGCCCGCCCCCAGCGCCGCCCCCGGCCAGGAGAACCTGCCCCTCAGGCCACGCCTGGACATCTTCCAGCACCTGCTCCAGGAGAACCGACAGAACAGGGGCAGGATGGGCACAGGTGAGGACAGCGCCCACCCCTGGAAACCCAAAGGTACGACCCCAGGGACGGAAGCTGCACCAATCAGTGAAACATGCGAAGCATATACTGCAACATTTTCCTCGAGGTTTTCCTTGAAGAAATCGTTTAAGGGGTTCAGTTGGTAAAAATATGCTAAATTGGCCTTCTTTTCAACCCTTGTTACTCGAAAACCATGTCCGTCAGACATTAGGACTTTATTCCCTCTAAAAGTTTGTGACACTCTAAAAAAGAAAAATGTTCGTGAAATTTTGCAAGTGGTTGGATGGTTTGGCCTCCAGAAAAGTTGCACAATAGTGCCGAAAACGTGTACAAATTTTGCGCGCACGGTATCTTCCAAATGGCTTGTCCGAGGAAAATAATATTTTACACACATACAGGTTGGTCCAAAGACCCCTCCTTTTATTTTGCTTATACTGTACCGGATGCAGGCGTGCAAACGGGTTGCATACTCGCACGGGGCCTAAGGCGCCCGTGGTGAGCGACAGTAGGCAAGCCCGCCCACACGCATGCATGCGGTACAATATAAGCAAAATAAAGGAAGGGGTCTGTGGACCACCCTGTATCTCTCTTATATAACTACAGGGATTTGTTCAAATTCAAAACCATTTCTGAAATAAAAATTTAGATTCGTACAAAATTTTACTCCAGCCAAAATTTCACTTATAGTTAACTTTTAAATTATTGATTCCATTCTAAATATCCTGTGTCAATCTGTAGGTATATAAGAGAGTAATGTGGGCAAAACATTATTCTCCTCGGAAAAAAACCATATTGAAGATATCGTGCGCGCAAAATTTGTACACGTTTTCGGCACTATTTTGCAACTTTTCCGGAGGCCAAACCATCCAGCCATTTGCGAAATTTTCCCTTTTTTTTCAGAAAGACACAATCTATCCGACGAAATGAAGTCCTCATGCATGACAGACATGGTTTTCGAGTAACAAGGGTTAAAAAAGGCCAATGTAGCATTTTTTACCAACTGACCCTCTTAAAAAATTACAGAGTTGCGAACATGTTCAACAATGAACGTGCACATTAAAAAAAAAAAGAAAACCATTGAAAAAGCTTTTTGACTTTAAATAGACTGTTACAAAATGAAAGGGTACTGTACATTGGAAAGATACATGTTTTGTATTTTATCATAGAGTATTAACAACTCTAAGCTCTAAAAGTGTGACACCGTGACACTGAACGCCTTCTCTTCGTCATTACTTATATATTGTCTAAGTTTTTACTAATTTTATGTGGCGATTCAAACCCGGAAACGACGGGGAAAATATTTCCAGAATTGCAAACTTGGCCTTCATTTCTCTGGCGCAGAGCTCTTCAAATTTAATCGACTTAGGCGCTCGTTTCTTCTTCTTCCCTTACACTTACTTTAATTTTATTATGTTATTTTATTTTTTTCACGCCGTCGACAAAGTAACCCCTTCTCCCCCGAGTCCGGCCGTTTGTCAGTTTCCCACGAGTCGTTACCGAGAGGCAGCTAGGCTCCTTAGCGGGG
>NW_026267205.1:272662-273658 GCF_000697945.3 Frankliniella occidentalis
CCAGAACAATTAGGGAAAAGAAAGACGCAAAAAGCACTTCTTGGGCGGGGCGAAAAGAAAAAGGGGTTCATCCAATTAGCGATGCTTTCTGGAAGAGACTGACTGAAAGCGCGCGATGTGCGGCCGCAGTGGACCCGACCGTCCCACGGCGCTGTCGAGCCGCCGTTCGTGTTTTTATTCACAAATGCACTGATAAAGTGGGCATGCTAAGAAAAGCCACACTTATCAATAACGTGTGTAACTGTGTTTGACTTCTTTTGAAATTTGAATACTTAAAAGTGTCCAGCAGTGCATTTAAACACTCTAAAGTTTCCAAAGCAACTTGGCCAACCCTGAAGTTGACCCCTTCTAAGTGTTCAACTTAATTTTCAAACACTTTATAATATTCAAATATCGAGTGTTGAGCAACTTGCACATGCACGCCGCAATTGCACTTCATTTATTAATGTGGCTTCCCTTCTTTTTTGGGGGGGGGGAGGGGGAGGAGGCAATAAAATTAGTGTAGGTGAAATGGGTTGAATCCAGCCAGATTGCAGTGTATGCGTTCCGGACCTCGGGGATGGACAAAAAATAACTACCTTACACAAGCATGTAAACCGTGTGTGTACCTCTTGGTTTTCGCAAGTGTGTCGCTTACATCTGAAATAATAAAAAGAGCTGCAGCGGAGGGTGAGGGGTGCAGGAATGCGTATAAACCGCAGAGCAGGTTGGCCCTGGGGCGCCCGGGGGCGGCGAGTGTGCTCCTTGGAGCGATATCCTTCGCCTCCTCCAGCAGCTGCGCGGCCACGGCGGGAGCGCCACGGCGGCAGCCTCACCAGCCTCACGGGCGGTCGGATCCTGATCCCGTTAGACCCGCCGTGTGGTGCCAAAAGCGCCAGTGGCGCCCACAATTTTCCTGTGTACCCGTGCAAACCACTCTGTGTACCTACCTTTTGGGCGCAAAATGTACCTACATAGCAGTGCCCTATTTTGGGACATTGCCCCCCCCCTCCCCCC
>NW_026267205.1:279873-281549 GCF_000697945.3 Frankliniella occidentalis
TCTCTCTCTCTCTCTCTCTCTCTCTCTCTCTCTCTCTCTCCCCATGAGAGCTCTCTCCCCATCGCCTATACGCCCCGAGGGCTGACTGCTCCCACCCCTCTCCTGCCGAATGCGAGTTTTTCTCTCTCAGTCTTTTCACTCGGTCGGTGAGGGTGGCGCTGCTCCAACAACAACAACAATACGCGGGCGGGCAGGTAAAAGGTGAGAGTAGAGAGGAAAAAAGAAAACGCCTGCACGTTCGATTGACGGGCGTGTATTATTTTTACACTTGAACATCTCGTGTGTGTGTGTGTGTGTGTGTGTGTTACCAATTTGAACAAAACAGTTTAGAAGCTCCAAACACTGGTACTGGTCAAAACCACACAAGAAAAAAGCACCTTTTTCATGTTTAACAAAAATGGCGTCCTATCCCTCTGTATGAATTCGTGGAAACCCGGTAGAAGCGTTCTATTAAAACACACACACACAAGAAAACCTGATCGTATGAATATAAAAGAAGTATAGAACGCACGTCGTCCCCTCGCCAGGAGGCCTGAAGACGAAATGCCTCTCTTGGGCCAACCGGATGCTGCCGACGCCAATCTCGGGCCTTCCGTGGCGGAAGGGGTTGTCGTCACGACTCAAGACTTTGTTGAGAGCCCCCGCCAACCCACGCGCCCGACCCCGTTCTTTGCGCCTCCCTCGGCATGGCGACCTGCCGACCCGAGCCGCGCGGGTCCCGCCCCGTGGAGTCGTCTGGTCCTCGAGTGATCGGTACACACCGCTCCCAACCAATCAACGAAGTCAAACAAGGACCCCTGGGAGTTCAAACAGGGTGCGCCCTGGCCGGGTTGGGCAGGGGGTGGGGGGTTGCTCTCGGTAGCAAACTCTGGCCCTCAGTCACTCGGGCACCATGCCTCGCACTGTCAAAACCTTAAAACGCAATACTTTGTAATACAAAACAGTTTTGCTCTGTATAGCTCGCAAAACATTTTGAAGCTTTTTGTAATACAAAGCATTTGCTTTTCATTACAAAGAATTTGCATTGCAGCATGTAATCATTCGCTTTAATTGGGGCTCATAAAATTAGAAAGCTCTTATTGCAAATGCTTTGTAATACTTAGGAATAAAAACCTGTGCATTGCACCCAAAATGCCGGTTTTTGCAACAGATTGATTCCGCTTAAACGTTTTTTGTTACAAGAGCCGCCTTTTCTGCGTGTACAGAACTGCAAAAATGCTTCGCAAACTTAGTTTCTGAGGACCGAGCAACTACAGTGCGAAGGCAAGATGCCAAGATACTAGGTCCATAAATAGGCGGGCGGTCATAACCCCACCCCTCGTCCTTATACTGAAATTTGGGAAAAGAGTTGCTTTGTAGTCCAACCGAGGGATATGGTTTGCACCTCTCCGCTGAGTGAGCCTCGAGCCTCCCCACTGTAGACCTCAATCGTCGTCGAGCATGCTAGGGAGCAATTCAAAGCTTGGCGGAGCGGGGTGAGTGCGAGCGGCAGCAGCAGCAGCAGGGGGCTGGGGCTGGGAGCGGCTTGCTCTCTGCCTCGGCTCTGCCTCTTTCCATCTCCACAAAGCAGATGCCGTGACCGCGATCCGCGCGCTGCGATCCTCCCTCGTGCTCTCCCCTTCTCTTGCGCAAGATTTCGTGATGAGCCCGTCTTACTCTGAGGTACGGGAGAGAGG
>NW_026267205.1:281599-289029 GCF_000697945.3 Frankliniella occidentalis
CGGGGTGGGGCGGGGTAAGCCGAGGCGAAGGAGCTCACACTTCATGCGGGCGCCAAAGGCGTCACACTCAGCAGACGATGCCGCCGTTAAAGCTGCCGAGGCTTTGCTTGAAGCTACGAGCTATGCCAACTCTTGCCATTTATTCCGTTTATTCCGACTACTTTGTGTGTGTGTGTGTGTGTTTTTTGTTTTGTTTTTTTGTTTTTACTTCTGTTTTTTGACATGGTTCTATGACTGTTGGCTCGGCATGGTTAAAATTTCTTTTTACCACTTATTTACATTATGAATGTACACGGGAAAAACTAATGTGACATGCGTCACATGAGAAGTGTGACATCCTTCGCATGTCGCATGTGTGGTGTGACCGCATTTTCGGTCACGTTTGGGGTGTGACCTCCTATGTGTTCTGCCTATACCTTCTTGGCTGTCGTATCAATTGGTGTGAACGGTGTGACCGAAACCCAGGTCACATTACGTGGTGTGACCAAAACCGGTCACACCAATTGGTGTAACACATGTCACATTAGTTTTTTTAGTGTAGGAGAAGTAAGTGTAGATCTACATCTATATCGATATACAATGAAAAATTAATTATTGTTTGCCTTTTTCAGGTGACAGACTCCTGGACATTCCCTGCAAAGTGTGCGGGGATAGGAGCTCAGGGAAGCACTATGGAATCTACAGTTGCGATGGTAAGGGCTCCCCGTACTCATTTTCGTATTACAACGAAAATTTTATTTCTATATCAATTCTATATCAATCGATTGCTGAATTTGCACTCACCTAATGAATATAATAAAATGTGTCCGTTACGACCGGAACAAAAATAATCCTTTCATGTTCAGAGTGGTGGACTGGCGGGACGAAGCCATTTAAAACTAAGAAGTCTGATTTTGTTCAATAATCCAAGTTTGTCCTTGACCACAGGATGCTCGGGGTTCTTCAAGCGCTCCATCCACCGGAGCCGCGTGTACACCTGCAAGGCGCAGGGTGACCTGAAGGGCCGTTGCCCCATCGACAAGACCCACCGCAACCAGTGCAGGGCCTGCAGGCTGACCAAGTGCTTCCAGGCCTCCATGAACAAGGACGGTGAGTCATCAGGCATTTTGGAGCACCTCTATCGCGTACTTTAGGGGACGAGGACGGGGCTTTCGTTAAGGAGGGGAGGGGGGTACAAATATTATGGAATCCTGGGGTAGAAATATCATGGGGTCTTTATGGATTGCGATTGCGGTCCTGATCCTTTAGGGACCCCATAAAATTTTTATCCTTTGGCACCCTCCACGACCACCACGTGCGTGGCCCGCGGGGGTTCGACCTGTTCTCACGACACGTTAATTTCTCTTGAAAATCAACAGAAAGAGGCCTCGTCCCGCTAACGATAACAACTCGCAACTTTTCCATAGGGCAGTAGCGATAGGCGCAGGTTCGAGGTATCGACTCTGTAGCTGAGTGGGGTTGCCATGACGACGACGCCATTTGCCGTGCCGTGGTGTGGCGACGCGTAATGGCGTACCCCCCCGCAATGTTATGAGTGTGATGTGATTGATACGAGTGAATGGGTTGTATTTGTGTTCAAAATGAATCATCTGAAGAGGTCTGTCTATTTTGAGACACTCAGTGGACTCGTGCAAGAACGCTATTTATCGAAATTGGAGGATGTTGGTGGGCTTGATCCTTATGCTTTACTAAGTGGGTTTAGTTCTGCCATTGAGGCAATGCCGCCTATAACGTCTAGTTGCATACAAGACTATTTAGTTTATAAGTGTAGCTTTTACACTTTTGAGAATTTTCTCTCAGAGAAAAGTCTGAGAGCTGGCAACAATTTTGTCGCCAGTGAAAAAGTTTCCAGCCTGGAAAGCCGCTGGATACAAAACAAAAGCAATTATATTCTGAGGTGCCGTGTAAGTATGCTCTGGACAAGTTTTAGTTAATTTTTTCTATTTTGTATCATCTCTTATGAAATGTTTGCTAACAATGCACCTGTTCCATTGCAGGTTGAGCCGTCAATGAGATCCACGGAACCTGCTAGAAGACCGTGGGCTATAGTTAGTAAGTTAGGGATTATTTTAAGTGCACACTGTGATTGCGCGGCTGGACTTGGAGAAGCATGTTCGCATGTTTCTGCCATGCTATTCTGTGTTCGTACATTTCGGAAGTCGCGTATAATCTGTTCTGTAACAGATGAACCCGCTTATTGGCGGCCCCCCTCAGAGCGCATCAAAGCAACTATGTCATGTATTAGACACATTAATTTTACAACGCCTGAGAGGCTTCTGCACAATATGATTCATGGTAAAGAGCATGTGGTACGTGCTCCAACCACGAAGTACCCTGCCCTTTCTGATGATGAGTATGAGAGAATGATACAGGCATGCTTTAAAAGTGCACCAGGTGTGGTTCACACTTTGGTCAATCCGTTTAGTGCACAAATTATTGCTAAAAGACCCAAATCCTTGAAAGATCTGTACCATGAGTCACATGAAGAAAAGAGCCTTGAAGAGTTAAGGGATATTGCAGCAGGTGTCGACCTCAGTCTGTCTCAAGAAGAGATAGACAAAATTGAATTAGAGACAAGGAAGCAAGCGAAGGGTAAGGCATTCTACAAACGTAGAATAGGTAGGGCACCTGCTTCCAAATTTAAAGCTATTTGCAGGACCTCTACTGAGGGTAAGATTTCTATGTCTCTCCTCAAGTCTCTTGTTGATCCATATCATAGCCGCTTCACCACTGAAGCAACGCGGTATGGTTGCATTCATGAGAAGGATGCCCTTGCTGCATACAGACAGCAAATGGTGAAATCTCATCAAAAATTCACCTTAACCAACTGCGGTAGTTTCTGTAATGCAGATTATCCAGAGTTCATAGGAACTCCAGATGCTCTGGTATCTTGTACCTGCTGTGGGAAGGGGTGCTGTGAGGTGAAGTGCCCCATGTGCCTCGAAGAGAGTGATGAGAACGATTTGTCTCAAACATTGGAAAAAGGTTTGGCAAGCTTTCCAGTTGGGGAAGTGCTTGATGAAGTAACTGGCAACCTGGTGTATAAACTGAAGGAGACTCACGCCTATTTTTATCAAGTTCAGTGCCAGTTGTTTCTAACAGGGCGAGCTTACAGTGACTTTGTTGTCTGGACTCCAAAAAACAAACCAATCATCATAAGACTAGAACCAGATATTCAGTTTTGGGAGCGTGAGTCTGCCAAAGCTAAATTCTACATCAGGAACATTGTACTTCCTGAACTTCTTGGAAAGTATTTCACCAGACAAGAAAGGAGGGAGCTTGAAGAGGAGCGACAGAAAGGAGGGAATGGAAAGATCACTGGTGTTGCTAAACGTAAGAAAAATAAGAAAAATATTCCACCTGCCTCCCCCTTACTGTTGCCTCCAAATTCAAGTGTCCCCCAGTACCACACACCAGTCAACATTTCCAATATCATTTCTTCGCCTGCATCAGCAGCATCAGGTGTCAGTAACACAACTTTCACCCTACCGAAGACTCCCTCCAAGCCTATCCCCATTCCTTCACGCCCATGCACACCCATCATCCTACCTAAGACTCCTTCCACTTCAGCATCACCATCTATCATTCGCAGAACTTTTACCCTTCCCAAGACTCCCTCTACTCCTATTCCCATTCCCTCAAGCCCATGTACACCCACCATCCTACCCAAGACTCCGTCCTCTTCCATTTCCATTGTTTCATGCCCATCTACACCCATCATTCGCACAACTTTCATCCCACCCAAGTTTAAGACTCCAAACACCTCAAGTTCAAACACTCCTGCCAAAACTCGCTATGTAATAATCAAGAAGCCATCGAATGGGCAGACACAAACACCAGGACCTGATAGGAAGCCCTTGAGCACTCTAAATTTAGGAAACATTCTAAACAGAGTAAGTGGTATGAATAAATTTTGTCAGTAATATTTGGGTTTTGGGTTTCTTTGTGATATCATGAAATTATGATCTCATCTTTTGCAATTATTTGCACAGTGCTGATACCTATAAGTATTAATGGGTTATTGTTGATCATGTCTTATCTAGCCATGCCAAACAAATATGTTGTTGTGTTATCATTTATTTTATGATCTCATCTTTAGCTTTTAATTGCGCAGTACTCATATATGTATTTATCTTTTAGTTGATTTTGCTCATGTGCCCTGCACAATCGTGCCAAACAAATGTTTTCTTGTGATATCATTTATTTAATGATGATGATCTCTTTTGAAATTATTTGCTCATACTGTAGATGTATATATTTACTGTTGAGTAGTTATTTTTAATCATGTGCCTTGCACAGTTGTGCCAAACAAATGATTTTATGTGATATCGTTTGTCTAATGATCTCCTTTTCTGCAATTATTTGCACGATCAGTTCTGATATCTGTATGCATTTAGTTAGTTTTGATAATGTACTGTGCGTCTTGCCTAGCCATACCAAACAAATGTTTTGTTGTGTTATCATTTATGTAACAATCTTGTCTTGTGCAATTATTTGCACTTACAGTACTGATATCTGTATTTATTTTATTTATTTTGTTGATTTTGTTTAAGTGCCTTGCACAGACATGTCAAAACAGTATTGTTCCTTTGTTTTAGTAAAGTGGATTGTTTTTGTATTGTAAGTTAAAACAACCTTCATTGTGATCTATACGGGATATAGTTCTTTGGAATAAATTTAAAGACATTTATTGAATTTTTTTGATTATTATTTTACTTAGTTGAACTCTTGCCTTTGCAGCAACCTGTTTCACAAACTTTTGGGACCTTACACTTGCCACTTTAGATCCTTAATGTAACTCTAAAGTATCCTCAGTGCCACTCCCAAAATAGAACCTTCATTGCCATTTGTATGACACTTAAATGCCACCTTGGGCTCTTTGACACTTCGGTGACACTTACTTGCCCCTTAATTGCCACTTTGTCTCTTAATTTTTGTTCCAGGGCAATGTAAACTAACTCAGTCAAAAATGCCTTGCATTCTACTTGTTTGTACAGGGTGG
Organism: Frankliniella occidentalis; assembly: GCF_000697945.3. Taxonomy (NCBI): domain Eukaryota; kingdom Metazoa; phylum Arthropoda; class Insecta; order Thysanoptera; family Thripidae; genus Frankliniella; species Frankliniella occidentalis. Next base: position 286,602 of record NW_026267205.1, read on the forward strand.
CTGCCTACGCCACCTGCAAGTCAGGGAGAAGTCAGGGGAAAAATATTGGACGGGGAAATGGAATGTTGATTGGGAAAACTGGCCAGGAAAAACCCTCCCAAATGTTACCTGGTTTCAGAAATATACACATGCATGTGATCTTCTCCTTAGTCCACAATGCCTGGAGAAAAGTTAGTTAATGCACAACAGACCACGGCTATTTCATCCATACCAACATCAGTTTCCTCATAGTTAAGCAAACGAACTGGTACTCGATTGGACATAATTCTGTACTTTTGGCGGAGCATGCCAATAACTCTCTCTACATGGACGCGCACATTAGCTATTATTCTTGTAGTATCTACGTCATCCGGACTTAACTGAGACAATCCTCTCAAAAATCCTGGCATTACAAGTGTAGCCTTATGCAGGCTAATACTATCTTCAACCAAAAAACCCCTGTCAGCCATAACTGTATCACCTGGAGTCAAGAAACGTAGGAAACCTGAGTCTTCAGTTATAAATTTATCAGAACTTCTCCCACCGTAGCTCTGGGATACAAAGCAGATAAAACCCTGGGGTGTCACAGCAATCAAGTACTTTACTGTCTCATGGCCCTTATAGTTAGACCAGGTTTGAGATTTTGCCATAAGATTAGAAGACTTTTCACAAAATATTTCAAAGCAGTCAACTATAACAGTCACAGAATCCCCAAATGATTCCTTAAAGCAATCTGGCATTGAAGCCTGTAGAAGGGGTCTCTCAGGCCAAAACACATTTCTTTTAAGTCTACAATACATAACTTCAATGCATTTTGTAAAGATGCGCCCTGCAGTATACTTAGACACATTGAAGCGATAACCAAGGTCCGTTAAATACAAATTCAGCTTTAGTTTCATTAATGTCAAAGCAAACTGTTGAAACTTGGTCAGTGTACTCCGAGAAGTGTAAGTAAGATACGGAGCCACAACCTCAAAGATGGCCATCAGAACACCGTAAGTGGGTAAACCTGTGTAATATTGAGTGACGTCATCATCTTTGTACCAGTCCTGATTAATTGAAAGTGCATTAATCTTGCACTGAGCATCATCTAAAAGGTTCTCAGTTTTTTCAATGTCATCCATGGACAGTTCAGTTTGAGTGGCTATTGTTCGATACTTTTTTATGTCAGTTTGTGTTGCACGCCCTTTCAGTTGTGGTTTAGTTTGGGTTGCACGGTCTTTCCAATTTTTCACAGTCTGCGTTCCAATAGAAAGGCCCAACCCAACTTCCACATCTTCTGCATCAAAGAACACTTCATCTTCAGTCTCTGAGTCACCATCAGGGTGAAATAAGTCTTGCGAGGACTCTGAGAAGTTCAGAACAGATGGATGATCCCCTGCCGGAACCTCAATTTTTAATTCATCACATACTTCCATCATCTGTGAATAACTCAGAGAAACTTTATAGTGGGTGACCCAGCCTGGACTTTGTGGACGAGGGTCTGCTTCACATTCATTTCGAGTACTTCCAACTTGTGATTCCTTCACAACTTGAACATGGTTGACCAAGTTCTCCTCTCGGTTGACCAAGATTTCGTCTTGGTTGACCAGGACCTCCTCTCGGTTCACTAAGATTTCCTCTTGGTTGAGCTGTAAAGTCACAGGTACAAAGTGAGATAATTTTAAAGTTGGGGCCCAGTCCGGGTTGTCAACATCAAGGATGGAACTGGGAGAACCTGTAATAAAAAGGTAGAGGATGGTACAGTTAATAATCACAACAGGCGTCGACAAAAAAACGAAAAAGCATTTCATGCATTACTTCCTTGAAGAGGTTAGAAGGAAGGTACCGGCGAATTGAGTATTTACATAGTGCTTCATTCAATACAATCGAATACGCCCGAAAAACATCATAATTACCTGTCACGAAGTGATCCTCACAAATCCATAGTTCCTTTGGTAGTTTTCTTTCAGAAAAAGTACCGAATATTCGTTTCAACCAGAGTAAGCGTCGTCGTGGAAGAAGTGCTTGTTTCTCTCCTGATTTGTACGTTTTACTTTTACTTTCTACTGGTGGCAAACGGAAATATCTCTTGACAATGTTTCCTTCTCTACCGGCTCTCTTAGTTTTGCTTTTGCTGTATTCCAGTTTGCATGCACAGCATGTTTTAGTCATAACTATGTGTCGTTTTCTGACTCAGAAAAAGGCAACAAACGCACAAACGCTTCGACCGCGCGTCCAGTGAGTAGCAGACGACATCGGGCTCTGACGCATGCGCACTAAGGCTCCCACTCAGTGTTCTTCGGAACGTTACGGGCTGGTTTCACCGGCAGTGCTTCGATAGAAAGATAACGGTTCGCTATTGCTACTGCTCTACTAAATTGCCGGGATGAAAAATTTCTTCAAACGTCAACATTCAGGACAAGACGTCAGCAGCAGTAGTTAGCGGCGAACCGGTGAAAATGGAGAT
>NW_026267205.1:290557-294143 GCF_000697945.3 Frankliniella occidentalis
AAAGTGAGCCGCCGCTCGGGGGCAGATAGGCGAGGGCCGCTAGCCAGCCTGGAGCCTGGGAACCCCGAGTTGTGGCCTGGCCTGGTCTGGTCTGGTCCCGGCCACGACGGCGTCTAACCGCGGAGCCCTCCTCGCCCATTATAGTCACGTTTTGCGACCAAATGAAAAGTCACGATTTCAAAAGGGTCACGCACTGTAAAAAATTATCTGATACCACGGGGCTGGCAACGGACATTCCGTTATAGCATACCGCAGTAAAGAGGTACGGACGAACCGTTTGAGTTGGACCATATGTAACAAAATGTAGGGTACGGACGCGTCCGGAAAATAATTGCCGCTTGCGTCCGTTAAATACGAGATACGGTTGCTCCACACCCCAGAATTGAGGTACGGAACAACCCAGAACAACCGTTTAGCTTCGACCGTAGAACTAAATTTAGGGTACGGACAAGTCCGGAAAATAATTGCCGCTGTTGTCCGTTGATTTTCCGTTGTTTTTTCTCACAGTGCGGTACAAGCGATGATTCTTCTGGTTTTCAGGAAGAAGGGGTTGGTGTCCGTGTCCAAAGCGCCTTTTGCTTGGATATAAGAACCGCATTTTCTTGGAATCTAAGCAGTCAATTGACCGTGGTGGTTGGTGGTAATTTGAACACTTTTTCCACCTACTTCGTCGCTATTTTCAGAATGAGAGCACTGTTTCAGTCTAGGAAGGTGGTGGGTGAGGTGATTGCCAGGCGCCATGTGGACTTTTTGTTCGAAAAGTATTAGACCAGGGTGGTCTAAAGACCGGCCTTTCAACTGCAAAAACTGGTGCAAGATCGCGCTACAGCAGTCCGGGCAGATCTCATCTCAAAATCGGACCCCAGTTTACAAGCGTGATTGGGTGGGTATGCGCCTCACTGGCCGTCGCGGGCCCACAACTACTAGTGGCCCACACCGCGCGGTTGAGTGGGGTCCCGGACGCAGCACAGTGGCTGCCCTCACGTTCATGTTGTCTTTTGTTTTTATTTTTCCCCGACCCACGACGCCCCACCCCCGCTAGACGCCAATGCCTGAGATAACAGCATTACTTGAAAGCCTGGTGAGCGGTCGACCCCTTCGGCACCCCCCTCCCCCATCCCCGTCGCGCTCCGCTCTCTGCTGCCGACACCGCAAAGACGTTAGGCCCCTTTTTGATGGCACCATAGCTGGCGAAGCGGGGTGGGGAAAGTATTCTCGCCCCCTTCCCCGCTTTGCGCCCGGAGTTCGCGTGAGTTGATTAATGGAGCATGCTGCAAATCCTTGCTGTCGCTCGGCTCGGCTCGGTTCGGCTCGGCTCGGCTGCGCTCGCGGCGCCTCAAGAAAGCTGCAAAGTAGCGGTGTGCCGCCTCTCTCTCCCCGGCCCGGCTCATGGCGCCGTGGCGCCGCGGTATGGCGTGATCTGGTGTGAGCCCGAGGGGCTTAATCTCACCCCTCTCTCCGTCAGCAAAGGGAAGAGGGAGAGAGAGGAGAGAGAGAAAGAGACACAGAGAGAGAGAGAGAGAGAGAGAGAGACAGAGACAGAGACAGAGAGAGAGTGAGAGAGAGAGAGGGAGGGATTGTAGTGTCATTTCTAATTCAGTTGAATTAAGGAGGGCGAGTAGCTCGCATGTATCACTCGTCACCACTGTGTGAGACAGACATACGGACACAGGCTGGCACACAGACAGAGAGACACACAGACAGATAGAGACACAGAGAGACGCAGAGAGACACACGGAGAGACGCAGAGACAGATGCTCGATGGTCCGTGCCTACGCCGTGCTTACGCCTGTGACGCACCCGCCTCTTTCGGCCGCATGAGATCAAAGAGTGCGGAGGAGGAAGAAAGCGCCGCCGCGACCCAACGGCGGCCCTGTAATCACTTTGACAGATTTCAAGGAGATTTGCTCTGCAAAGAGCGCGGGACGATGGAGAGCTATAGACGGAAGGGAGGGAGGGAGAGAGAGAGAGAGAGAGAGAGAGAGAGAGAGAGAGAGAGAGAGAGGTGAAAGAAGGCGATTATGCGTGGTGTGGCCCCCGCAGTGAGACCCCCGCGTCTTTTGATACCTCCTTGATCGATGTGCCTCGTGGGTGTATGGCGACCCGAGCGTGAAAAAGGAGGGCCCCGTCGTCACTCTGCTGCTGTGCGAGTGTAAGGTCCTGAGGTCCTCCCGAGGTGTCACACCCACGCCCACACCCTCTCTGCGCCCGTCCCTAACGTGTGTAGGTGTCTGCGATGCGTTTGCCATCCGTGTTGCAGCCGTGCAGCACGAGCGAGGGCCACGCAAGCCCAAGCACCCGCTGGTGCAGCTGGGCGGCCCGCCCAAGGACATGCTGCACCCGGCGCACCTACCCGCGCACCTGCAGGGCCACCTGCAGGGGCAGCTGCAGGGACAGTTGCAGGGACAGCTACAGGGCCCGCTGCCGGGACAGCTGCCCGGCGGCCACCACCCGGCCATGCCGCACCCCGCCATGCACCACCAGGGCTTCCTGCCGCCGGGTGGCTTCCTGTTCCCGCCCCACCACGGGCCACCGCCCCACCACGCCCACCACCACGAGTGGGCAGCCAGAGGTGAGCCGCGGACATCCTCAGCGAACAGCCTTCAGCGGACAGCACGGCAGGGACGGCACCCGCAACTGTCGACTCCATTCTGTTGCAGTGCACCTGTCCTCGCCGCTGTCCTTGTCACCCATGTCGCCGTCGGGCTGCACGGTGCCGCCCTCCGGCCCCGGGTCGGGGGGTGGGTCCGCGGGAGGATCCGGGGGCGGCTCGGCCAAGGGCCCCCCAAGCGAGAGCTCCGACATCAGCCCCACCTCCTCGGCCACCCCCGGGCTGCGAGGCGCCGCCCCCGCGCCCGGCGGGCCCATGCTGGTGCCGCCCCCAGCCTCGCCGGACAGCGCCGCCGCGGCGCACGGCCACGGCGACCCCGCCCCCGAGGACGCCACCCACGACGGCACACTGGCGCTGAGCGGACTCAAGCCGGCACCCCCGACGAACCTCCTGCAGCTGCTGATGTCTGCTGAGAAGTGTGAGGTAAGTTTAATCCGAGATATCGCAAAACCACCACTTCTCACTGGGCCAGCGTGAGAAATTTATCCGACGACATCGTTTCGACATCGTTTTTTACGTCGTTTCGACTTAAAAGTGGTCCTGAAATCGACGGCTTTTCGACAGTGAAACGTCGAAACGGCATCAAAACGACATCAACTGTCGAAAAGCCGTCGATTTCAGGACCACTTTTAAGTCGAAACGACGTAAAAAACGATGTCGAAACGATGTCGCCAGAAAAAAAATTCTCACTGGGTCGGCCCAGTGGGCAGCCCGTCGCGCCCCGGATAGGCACCCTGCTCGCCACGAGCGCCCTCTCGTTGCCTACTCACACCGGCCAGGCGCTGGTGTGTCCGCTCCTCCGTCGAGCGAGAGCAGGACCGCCGGACGCAGCAGGGGCGCTCTCGCCCTTCTCGTTTTCCTTGCCGACCGAATTATGATGTTCATCCGTGGCTAATGCTCTCCTGGCGCTCTGGTTCCCGCCGGCCGGGCTCGTTGCGTGATGCTGCGGTAATGTACCGTGGTGGGGCGGGGTGG
>NW_026267205.1:294788-295123 GCF_000697945.3 Frankliniella occidentalis
GGGAGGGGGGGGAGGGAGGGGGAGAAGGAGAAAGACAGCAAAAGCGAAAAAAGGCACATCATATTGTGTGTGTTTCTGCTGTCTGTCTCTCGCCCTGGCCCTGATCGTTCCTGATACTATCTCGCTTTCGCGGTGAGTAACGTTGCCGTCGAGAAATAGAGAGAGAGCGAGAAAGAGAGACGGATCAATACCTCACCGCCACCGCACATCTTCTCAGAGTCGGCCGCGGTCGTTTCTGCGCTGGTCCCGCCGAGCGATGAGAGGCGGACTTTTCCATCATAACTTCCTTGTGGACCAGTCTCATGCGAGCGAACCACGCAAACACCGCCCGCCCT
>NW_026267205.1:299683-300664 GCF_000697945.3 Frankliniella occidentalis
GCCCCGCCCCGCCGCTCAGTCACGGAGGCACGGTGGTGGAAGGGAGCAGGCGGGGGAGCGCCGTGCTCGCGCAAAACGAAAGCTTCCTTTTATTTTCACCCCGCTTTTTCCCCTCCCTTTTTTCTAAACGCGGCCGGAGCGCCTCTCTGCCACTGGCGCCTGGCTGGTGACCCAACCCAGCACACGTGCGAAACGCGAGGTGACCTGCGAGGTGACCTGCGAGAACTCGTTTACCGGAAAAGTAAAAAAAAACGTAGAAGTACATTTGTTTTCCTCTCGTTTGGACTTGAGTTTATTTTGATTGGCACTAAGTATGGTTGGTATCATTGGTCGTCGTCATAATTATTGTTGTGTTAAAATTTGCTTCGATGTCAAATTTCATTATTCACACAATATGTGAAATTCTAACAAACAAAGAAAGCTGCGAAGAATTTTGTAGATCCACCCCCGCATATTCATTTGCGACTATCTGACAATAAGTTTACGAAAGCTGCCGAATGTTCTTTTGCAACATCAACCTAAATTGCACAATATAACGTGTCAGCGAGGTTTCGTCTGCGCGCCAGGCGCAAAGGTCCTGGTGTGATGGCGACGTGTTTAAGTCCGCGTCGGTTCCGCGTCGAAGCAGGGCGCCGCCGCCGCCGTCGACTCGAATCCCCGTGTCAACACAGACGAGGCGATTTCTTCGCCCCGCGCCCTGGGCGACTGCGAGCGGGCTGCGAGGGCTGGCGGGGAGCTCTGGCGCCCAGCCGGGCGTGTCGACGGGCTGTTTTGCCGCGATTATCGCCCGGGAAAGGGCCGCGAAGCGGGGGGGAGGGGGGGGGGGGGGGGGGGGGGGGGGCGCCCGGCCGGGGGGGGGGGGGGCGTGTCGACGGGCTGTTTTGCCGCGATTATCGCCCGGGAAAGGGCCGCGAAGCGGGGGGGAGGGGGGGGGGGGGGGGAGAGGGGTCACCGCAGGATTACGGAGGGTGTAGCCTCTGT
>NW_026267205.1:301199-305101 GCF_000697945.3 Frankliniella occidentalis
GCGGGGGGGAGGGGGGGGGGAGGGGGAGAGGTGTCACCGCAGGATTACGGAGGGTGTAGCCTCTGTAGCAACAGGAGGGCAACTAGGCAATGCGCGCGGTCCAGGGCGGGGCGAGCGGGGACGCTGGGGCGGCTCTCTGAGAACCCGGCCGGCTGCTGGCGGCTGCTGCCCTGCGCTGCTCCTCGAGCCGCGAGCATGGCACCCTCGGCCTCACCACCCCTCAGCCTCGCGCTCCTCGGCTTGACTGGCCCCGGATAGCGGGGTCGGGTAGGTACCCTTAGAGGTCCCCTGACGCGCGCACACGACACAACAAATGAAAGAAAGATAAACGCCACACACACACACACACGCTGGAAACGCAATAAGTGTGTGTCAATGCCCATATTCGTACCCTTAAAGGAGATAAGGTGGTGTGAATTTTCCTTTGACATTCACACCCTCTTCGTCCTCCACCCTTTATACCCGTAAGGGGCCATGGCCCCTGCGGCAATATCGAGAGTATGCAATCCCGCAACACTGCTGCGTATTCACAGTTACACCCGGTACGAGTGACGACCCCAAACGCACCGGGTGATTCAGAGCACGCGCCGCCGTGTTGCGGGTTTGCCTATCCTCGACTCGGCGGGCGCACGGGTCCAGGTCTGGGGAGAGGCAAACCCGCAACACGGCGGCGCGTGCTCTGTGCGACATTTGCACACCTGGGTTTCCAGTGTATAACATCTGTGCTATAGCCCGACTTTTTGAAACATAATTCACATAATTTCGTTGTTTGTTTTTTTTCTCCGCGTGTCCTCTGTATCTGATACCAGATTTGTTTTGTGCTTCATAGGAGCTGCTGTGGGGCGCCAAGCTCTCCGAGGATCGGGCGCTGCTGCAGCAGGCCGCCAACCTCCCAATCGTGCTCACGCCCACCTGGGAGGTGCTGCAGGTGAGAGAGACGCCCGCCTCGAGGACATATTCGGCACCCTGATGATAGGATCCTCAGTTAAACTGTTGTTTAAACCAGAGTGTTCCAACTAAGGCATGTGTACTAAAGAAAAAGTGCAGCTTAACTGTAGGAAAATATACCTCTAACTGGAGAGTCCGAAAAAAGTTAGTAGTACTTTTTCTGTAGTTAAACCAAAATTAGCATTTTTCCTCGTTTTACTCGATTTTAGTTTACCTGAAGATCCTTCTACCCGGGCAAAGCCAAACAGGGGATGATTATTTTTTTTAAATGCCCAAACTTCTTGTTTGCTTGATAGAATATCAATTGGCATACAATGGTGTACCAATTCGCTCGTCCCTAACTCAAAGCACGCACGGCGCAGCGCCTCTAGAAAAACCAAGTATCTTTGCGCGACCCTCGAGAAACCAAGTATCGTTGCGCGGCTTTCGTGAAACCAAGTATCGTTGTGCGACTCTAGTGAAACCACGTATCTCTATTTTTTGGTGATTTTTGAAACCTATACCATTCGATAGAGAAAATTTCCCTCTATTCAAATATATAGTTCCTAAAAAATCGTCAAAAAATGCGTTACGTGGTTTCACTGGAGTCTCGCAACGGTACTTGGTTTCTCGAGCGTCGCGCAAAGATACTTGGTTTCTCTAGAGGAGCTGCGCCGTGCGTGCTTTGAGTTAGGGACGAGCGAATTATTGCAAACTACACAGAGATATTAATCTTTCCTAAAATGCCACGTCATTCCTTGTTAGTTTCAGTTTTAGATGGTATAGTCTGCTAAAGAGTGCGCTATAAACTGCAGCTTTATCCATGGCATTTAGTTCAAATACATTTAGGGGAAGTTATCGGCTCTATAGGGATAGGGTAGCTCGCAGACGGAGCGGGGGAAGTGGGGGAACGGGGAGAGGTAGGTGCGGGCGGGCTAGTCTACTTTTTTAAAACTACGAGGCAAATAAGCGGCCACCCTGTATGTTGCTGGGCTCGACCCGACACCACCAGACCCGACCTCCGCGCCGCGCTCGCCCGGCTTGGCTTTTCGATTGGTGGAGGGCCCGCGGCCAATGGCTGCGGCAGCTCTGCCGCTCCCCACCCCGCCACACCCCCCCCTGCCACACCCCCCCCCTCCCCCGCCCCTCCGCGCCACGCCTACCGCCAGGCCCACGCCCGTCTTTGACGCCATCGCCATAATTCTTCCCCCTTGTACGTCTTCTACGTCGCCTAGGTCGGAGCTCGTTGGGGGCGTCAACGGGTTGTTTGGGGACGCTTTGTGAAAAATGTCCACATCAGTCGACAGTATTTTTACTCTTTTTCTTTTTTGTTCGGTAGTTTACATTTCCTCCAACAACTGACTGATCGTTTTTACCGCAGGAGACCACGGCGCGTCTGCTCTTCATGGCCGTGCAGTGGGTGCGCTCGCTGGCCCCGTTCCAGACCCTCTCCAAGAGGGATCAGGTAAGACACCAGCCAGATATCCATCTTCGAAAATGCCGAATAGCCGATCGAGTCAACGGGAATTTGTCACCCCAATAATGGACATGAAGGTTTTTATTCTACAAAAATACAAAATGTTTCGGGAATCTCTTTAGGATTTTTTTCCTGGAAAGTTTTATTTCTTTCAATTTTCCTAAAAAAGTTTCCGTCCTTTTTTTTCCGGAAAAATTTTGACTTTCCAATTTCCGACAATTTGCTCTAAACGGGTGTGATGATTTGCCGCTCCAGTTGCTGCTGCTGCAAGAGTCGTGGAAGGAGCTGTTCCTGCTGCACCTGGCGCAGTGGTCCATCCCCTGGGACCTGTCGGCGCTGCTCGACTCCCCGCAGGCCCGCGAGCGCCTCCCGCAGGACGAGCTCACCGCCGCCGAGCTCAAGACCATCCAGGAGATCATGTCGCGCTTCCGGCAGCTCAGTCCGGACGTGAGCGAGTGCGGCTGCATGAAGGCCGTCATCCTCTTCACTCCCGGTAAGTCGAAACGATATCACAACGATATCACAACGATATCCAAACAATATCCAAACGATATCGAGCGAATATCAAAACGATATCGATAGGCCTATTGACCCGGTATTGGAGCGATATCGAAACGATATTGGAAAGATGTCGAAACGACATTGGGACGATGTCGAAACGGCATTGGGACGATGTCGAAACAACATTGGAACGATGTCGAAACGACATTGGAACGATGTCGAAACGATATGGGAACGATGTCGACATGATATCGAAACGATAAAACGTTAGCGCAGCGACATCGAAACAAAGAGATCGAAACGATAAAAATGACTCCGTTCCCCCCAGAGACCGGCGAGCTGTGCGACTCGCAGCCCGTGGAGATGCTGCAGGACCAGGCGCAGTGCATCCTCAGCGACTACGTGCGCACCCGCTACCCTCGGCAGCCGACGCGCTTCGGCCGCCTGCTGCTGCTCGTGCCTAGTCTCCGGTCCGTGCGCCAGGCCACCGTCGAGCAGCTCTTCTTCAGGGAGACCATCGGCGAGATCCCCATCACGCGCCTGCTCGGCGACATGTACCACATGGGCTACGCCTGAGCCTGGCACTCTTCCTATCTTTATCATTTTCATCCTTAATACTATAATTTTGCGCACAGAAATGTTTAAAAAATAAACAAATATTGAAATAAACGTAGCTTTACTTTAAATACAGAATGACAACTGTCTTTTAAAAAAATGGGAGGACAGAAGCAGGAAAATAGGTGGTGCCAGGTAGAACTCACAACAGAGTAAATAATCCTATTTCAATGTGCTCTTCTGAACTCACTCAATTGATTTATGAATGAAGTATTCTTGAAATTCTTTCCATCAGGCTATGGCATGAACTAAAAATTGAATGGTATTGATGTTGTGTATGGTATGGGAATCGAAAGCTACATCTGGAAAAAACTGATGTAAGATTTGTGTCAATTGTTACATTGTTGAAATTCTTGTGAATAAATTTTCTTAAAAATTCAAA